>NC_081184.1:94144744-94350370 GCF_029867415.1 Vicia villosa | reverse complement strand
AAAGTCATTTTTTGACCAAAAACCTTAAAAGTCAATGATGATCCTTCACAGTTGACTTTTTCCTGACAAAGTGAATTTTTGGGTTTTTGTGTAGAAACAAGATCTTTTCCTCAAATGAATGATGTAAATGGATTATATTGAGGTAGTAGAGATCCTTGAATCATGTCTTGAGTTTTGGATTCATTCCCTGATCAAAAGTCAACCATCTTGGTGAATTAGGTCAAAACCCTAATTTGTCGACCATGTGAAAATAATGACTGTAGACTTGGAATTGAAGTGTGATGTCCAGTAGATCTTGTAATATGAGTTATTTGAAGAAGATTGATGTCTTTGAATGACCCTCTGGGGCTTTTTAGGGTTTCCCAAATGTGATCCCTGATTTTAGTCCTTGATAGGCTCAAAACCCTAGTCTGGTGACCTGAGTAAGCCTGTACTCAGATGACTGGATGTCTAATCAATCATAGATGAGAAAAATGAAGTCTTTGAGCCCCATGATTGTATTAGAGATTAGTCTTTGTATTGATTGATCCTTTGCCTGAGCTTTCTTGTCTTTGAGCATCCTCGATTAGGTACCAGGTGGAGAAATGACTGCTCTGGGTACTTGTCTTATCCTGATGAAAAATCCTGAAGATATGTCATCTCAGGGGGGTCAAAAATTAGGGTATGACAACATCAATATGAGGCAGAGGGAAATCATCCTTCGGACTTGCCCTATTCAAATCTCGGTAGTCAACACACATGCGTACCTTTCCGTCCTTCTTAGGAACAGGTACTATGTTTGCAATCCAAGGAGGATACTCACACACAGATAAGAAACCAGCCTTCAACTGTTTTTCAACTTCTTCCTTGATTTTCAAAGCCATATCAGGTCGAGTTCTTCGTGGTTTTTGCTTTACAGGTGGACATTCTGGTTTGAGCGGTAACCTGTGCATAACTATATCCGTGTCTAAACCAGGCATGTCTTCATATGACCAAGCGAAGATATCAACATATTCTCGGAGCAACTCGATCAACCTTCTCTTCACATCACTTTGCAAAACGGCACCTACCTTGACCTCTCTCTTTGCTTCTTCTGTACCGAGGTTGATGATTTCTATGGCTTCCTGATGCGGCTGAATGGATTTCTCTTCTTGTCTCAAGAGTCTTGTCAATTCTTCAGGGACTTCACAATCTTCCCCATTATCTTCATCGGCTCGGTCTATTGGATTCTCAAGGATATCAAGACGTGGAACTGTAACATTATCATTTTTGATGGAATTCGAGCATGATCTGCACGATGGATGGTTCATGCCTTAGAATGCGACACATAAAGAAAAAGAAAAGGAAAAGTTTTGCCATTTTTGAAAAAAGTTTTTAAAGCAAAAATGAAAGAAATGGAACAGTAATTGCATGCGAAAATATGATTTTCATTCAATATTAAACAAGTTGAAACACATGGGGGGCCCTTGTTTACACAAGTGATCAAAATGCTTGGGGCGAAGTACATGATTCATCGAAACAAGAAAATTACATCTCCATAAAAGTGACTCTGGGGATGTCCAAGATGGTCCAATTGCTGAGTTCCTGTCCAGGTGCGGCATGGCAAATGAATCTGGAGAGATCTTCTTCATCATCATCATCCACAGCGAGAACTTGACTTCCAGAACTGGGGCTTGCACTGACGAACACTTGAGAAATGGGGGGAATCACCTTCTTTCCAGGAGTTATGCTGAGCTGAGTAGAAGAAGATGGTTGATACCCAAGGCCATACTTGTCTCGCTTCTCATGAACATCATTCAGCTTGCCCCAGGCATTATGGGGAGTACCAGCTTCTAAGAAGGCCTTAGCATCATTCAAGGATGAGAGGGGTGCTCCAGGTTCCCTCTTGTTCTCGACCACAGGGAGTTTGTCAACTGACACAATCACTAAGGCTTGAAAAGGTGTCTCTTGTATCTCTCCCTCCACTTCAACATAACGGTATGATGCCAGATTATTGACTATCAAATCTTCTTCACCAGTGATCACAACAATCTTGTCATTCACAACAAATTTCAAACACTGATGGAGGGTAGATGTCACAACCCCAGCAGCATGGATCCAAGGACGACCCAAGAGGCAAGTGTATGAAGGACGTATATCCATAACATAGAAGGCAATATAGAACATGTGAGGGCCAATTAAAACGGGCAGATCAATTTCTCCTTCCACAGACCTTCTGGAGCCATCAAACGCTCTAACACTCATGGTACAAGGCCTCATCATAACCCCATCCATACTCAGCTTGAACAAAGTGGCCTTGGGCATCACATTAAGAGAAGAACCCATATCAATCAGAACTCGAGACAACACAGCATCCAGACACTTGACGGAGATATGCAACGCTTTGTTGTGTGCTCTACCCTCAGGTGGAAGTTCCTCATCACAAAAACCCAAACAGTTACCAGCAGCAATGTTGGTCACAACCCCTTCAAACTGAGGCACGGTAATGTCTTGAGTCACATGAGCGGAAGCCAGAACTTTCATTAGAGCATCACGGTGAGCTTCCGAGTGCACCAAAAGGGACAAGATAAAAATCTTAGCTTGAGTTTGATCAAGTTGATCAATCACTTTGTAATCACTTTTCTTAATGATCCTCAAGAGTTGCTCGGCATCTTGTGCATTACGTGTTACAGGAGGGTCGACAGCAACTTGCTTTCCCTTCGCTTGTGCATTAGCGTCCTTATTGGTCTCTTTAGGAAGCGGAGGAGGGGCAGCAAATATCCGACCACTACGGGTAATGCCACTGGTGCCAGCAATATTTGCGATGCTCGAATTACCCACTGGAGGACAGTCATACTTCTTCCCTCGAATATACACAGCATTATAACTCCAAGGAACAGCCTTAGAATCATTCATAGGAGAGGGAACGAGAGATGAGGTTGAAGGAGCATTTGGAACCTGAATAACCATCGGAGTTCTCGGAGCTTGAATGGTCAATGGAGCACTCGGTGCATGAATAACCAGCGGGGTCCTTGGTGCCTGAATGGCCAAAGGTGTGCTCTGAGTTTTTGACGGCTCAGCAGGATGGTAAGGGATTTCTAGGATGGCCACATCTTCAACAGGAACGACCCTTTCAACTCTAAGAACACCTTCGTCCATTAGTTTCTGGATTTCTTCTTTCAACCTAGCGCATTCCTCAGGATTAGAAGAACATTGCAAACAGTAGTCATGTAGCTCACATAAAACCTTTTGTTGCATAAGATATTCTCTTACAACTGCTAGTGGCATCTTAACCTTGCTAACATCATTCACCAGGATCTGATCATCACATAACTCAATAGCATTGGTCGCACCAGCATGAGGAGGCATAGGGTTATTCTGCACATTGGGACCAGTAGGAGTGAATGAGATAAGCTTGTCATCAAGAAGATCCTGAACCTTTAACTTGAATGCTCTACACTTTTCAATAGTATGGCCCGGAGCCCCTGAATGAAATTCACAACGAGCATTAACATCATAACCAGGAGGGAGAGGGCTAGGTGGAGGTCCAAGTTCACGGAGTTGTACCAATTGACCAGCAAGCAACTGAGGGAGAAGTTGGGCGTATGAAATCGGAACCGGATCGATACGCCTATCTTGGAATCTTGTTCTTTGCGGGCCCCTTTGACCTTGAGGCCTAGGGTTCTGTTGACGATTCTGAGGAGCAGCAGCTTGTTGTTGTGGTACGAAAGGCTGTTGGGGTGCCATCCATGGTTGTGGAAGAGCAGCAGCATATGCCTGAGGGACATATGGACCGGGAACAGCATAAGGCATCGGATAATAAGGAGGCGGAACAGCAGAATATGCAGGAGCTCAGCCTTGGTCAACAGAAGCGGTGCTAGTCTCACCTTCCTTCTTCTTCACAAACCCAGAATACGGCTTCTTACCATTACCACTTGAGTTGCTAGGACTAGTAACACCTTGAATGGTACCAGCTTTGACACAGTTCTCAACCCTCTCACCAATGATGACCACATCCGAAAAGGAAGGAGAAGTATTACTAACCATGTGCTGAAGATACGGCCCTTTCAGAGTTCCCATAAACAGATCAATCAACTCTCGGTCCAATAAAGGAGGTTGGACTCGAGCAGCAAGTTCACGCCACCTCTGGGCGTATTCCTTAAAAGACTCTTCAGATTTCTGTGACATATTTTGCAGCTGTGCACGGCTAGGAGCCATAGCAGTATTGTAGTGGTATTGTTTTAAGAAGGCATCAACCAGTTCTCCCCAAGTATTGACATTAGACCTCTCGAGTTTCATGTACCACTCCAGCGGGGCTCCAGTGAGACTGTCCTGGAAAAAATGCATAAGTAGAGGTTCGTTCTCAGCGTGAGCGGCCATCTTACGGCAGTAGGAACGAATGTGAGTCTCTGGGCAGGTAACTCCCTTGTACTTATCAAAATCTGGCACCTTGAACTTCGGGGGAATAATAATCCCAGGTACCAAGCACATAGCAGCATTGTCGAAACTCGAAGTTTTAGCAACCTCAACGGCCTTAAGGCGTTCTTCAAGAGCTTGGTACATCTTAGCAGTCTCAGTCAACTCCGCAGTAAGATCATGTTCAAGATCAATAACCTCATGGTGGTCATCCACTACTTTAAGTGTCTCATTAATAGGAGTCTCCTTAGTTTTCACCCCTCCATCAACAGAGTTGGTAGGAGTGTCTTTGATCAATCCAGCAATGCTCTTTCTGAGCTCTTCTTGTCCTTGGACAACGACATGGAGGGTCTCCATAAGTTGGGTCATCCTTTCCCCCCATAACATCCATATCCATACGGAGGGCAGCTTGATTCTGTTCAAATTGGTCCATGATTCTCTTCTCGTTGTTTCTGGTGCGGTAAGGATGTAAGAAAGTCAGCTTCGTCGTCGGGAAAGAAATCTGTTGTTGGAAGGGACCCCAATTAGAATCTGATAAAAAACCTGTAAATGCAATATGATATGAGTGCATGGGTGCATGTGTGCATGTTTTATTATTTTCAAGACTTTTTAGCTTTGTCTCAAACCAACAACACAGGATAACGGAGAAGATAGTGAAGCATAACCAAGATAAGCACAACCAAGATAAGCAAACATAATCGATTAATTCTGCAACCAAGTTCTTGAAGTACAAAATATTCTGCTCCCATGAGCCAACAAATACAGCAATAGAAATAAGAATCCCATCCAACAAGTCTGGTGGTGATTCTACAACAAAGTCAACACTAAGCAGGATCTCCCATGTCCAAATGACGAAAGGGGCTGTCTCCAATGTTCTTATAACTCCAGGTCTTCATTTCTTCAAAAAGCTTTTTCGTCTCAGCACGGGTTGGTCTCTTAATGATCTCTTGAATCAGCAGGTCCTTTCTGAAATGCATTGTTTCCATGTAGCGGTTCTTCAACTCCCAACATCTGGCTTCCTCTTGAGCTTGGGTATTACCTTGACCTTTTTCTTCTACTTGACCCTTCAGCTTTCGGATTTCTTCATAGCACTTTTCTAAGGTTCCTTGGCGTTCCAACAAGAGTTTGTCTGCTTTCTTTCGACGAGCCCTTTCTGAATTGGCTTCTTTAGTCTGAATCTGGAATCTTTCAGTCAAATCTGCCAACTGAGCCTCGTAATGTTCTTTCAGCTTCTTCTCTTGAGATTCAGTAGATTTAGGGTCTATAGTCACTCTTGGCCTTTTCTGAGAAGTACTTCCTCTAACATACAATTCTTCAAGCTCTATTTCTCTCATTTTCAACTTATGAAGTGAGGAAAGCTTCTCTTGCCTAGCAGTATTCATCTTAACATGCATTGTTTCCACCTGTTCAGTCAACTTTCAATTCTGCTCAACAGTTCGATTATAACGAGGCATGGAGACAATGTTGGGTTGTTCACCAGCAGGGGGGTACAAAGGATCTTTGGGGGGAAAGGGCATCCCTCGAACAGCAACCACAGATTCGACCCACTTAGTATAATCCTCATAAGTAGCACAATCTCGCTGACCAAAATGTTTTTTATCTCTCCAACAAATACTCTTCCAGGCTTGTACAGCTTCTGCCATCTGCCCACTGTCGGTGGCCGAATGATAGAAAATATTCTCAGCGATTTCTGTCTGCTCAGGGGGACTGATAAAAGCATATCCAAATGTTCTCCTAGCCAGGACGGGATTATAGTTGATTCCACCTCTAAGACCCATGAGAGGTACATTTTTGAACTTTCCGCAACTCATAATAACTTCCATGTCATCTAAAGATCTGTTGTGCCAGACAATATCTTTGGCCCTAAGCCCCATAATCCTCTCAGCCCACATAGATGTGTGCCTATTATCAACGAAAGCGCCACACTCAGGCAAATGTGACCTGAACCAACGATATAACAACGGAGCACAGAATCTAACCAAACCTCCCTTCTGACTACTCTTGTGATGAATGGAGTGATAAACATCCCCCAAAAGTGTAGGAACCGGATTCTGCAGAATGAACATATGAATTGCATTCATGTCAACAAAGTTAGGAATGTTCGAGAACATCATGATACCATAGATACCTAGAGCCAGGATAGCCCTAAATGTGTCCCATTCCTTTGCTTCAGCAGCCTCACAACCCCTTTTGACCAAAAACTCCATGCAAAAACCAAAACCTCCTCCCTTCTTAGTGAGATTTGCTTCCACGACCGACTTGCTCAAATAAAGAGCCTTAGCAATTTCAATGGAATCAGGGGCCTTCATGGTGCCATAGTATGGTACTTCCTTCTTTATAGGAACGCCAAGAAATAGGGAATACTCTTCTAATGTTGGAACCAAGAGGTAGTCGGTGAACGTGAAGCAGCGAAGGGGAGGATTATAGAACTGAAGCAAAGTATGAACTCCCTCTTGCTCGTACTTGGTGAACGGCATCTTGAGAAGGCTCAGAATGTACCCATATTTTTCTCGGAAATTGGTTGACTCATCTGGCGTAATCTTCTTTGCTAAACACCCAAGGGAATCCAGATTCGGATCCAGGAAAGAATAAGAGGGATTGCGTCTACCAGTCTTCATTGGTGGGGCCATGTGTTGGTCGGAGACAAAGCCAAAAATTCCTGAAAATAAATGAACATGCATGTTAAATGATATGGTGGAATGCATTTCATTGGGAGAATCCTAAAGTCTTTTCATTATTTCTTTTATTTTATTTTTTTTTGCCAAAAGAGTATATACATCCTTTTTTGGAAATAGACTTTAGGATTCTCCACGAATGAAGTGAGGTGGATGCAATAGCATGATGTGTCATGTGTGTGATGTGGTAAGAGACTGAATGTCCCTCGCAGCTCTGGATATCTGGGTAACACTGAATGTAACAGGTTCAAAATTCCGGCTTCAGATTGCAAAATGGAGATCAGGGTATGATGAAGGCTAGTGTCCTGTCCCACCCCAAACTCACAGGTATGAATTCTAGACACGGACAGGTGGTCCCTAATGGTCACTAGGGTCTACAGTTCCCATGGGGTACAAAGTGTTTGAGGCAGCAAGCGTGCCAGACACAGTGTTCCATGAAAGAACCTCGCCCAGTTGTGGTACCCCATGTCAAGCTCGATCGTAGCAAGAGCCACGGGAGTCAACATGAGCATCCACGCTAATCCTATGTGTCACTGGCCTGGGTAGTGGGCCTTTTACCTCACAAAAACCCCCCACCTGCAAAACAAAGCAGAAAAAATATGTGGCCCCCACGGGGACCCATAATATAGTCCAAATGCATGATGTGCAAGCAGAAATAAACATGATATGCAAGCATAAAATAAACATGCAAACATATATACAAGATATAGACATAAAAAAAACAAATAAACACCCAATAAAATAAACAAACAAAGGCTAGGATCGACTCGCTTAGGCATGGACCCGCAATAGGTCTAGCAACATCCCCAGCAGAGTCGCCAGCTGTCGCACGCTCGCGAAAAATGAACAGAGTCGCCACCAATATATTTATCCCATAAGGGAAAGGAATATCAAAAAACCTAACAAAGGAAGGAACAAGGTCTTGCGACCAGAGAATCAAGGTACGGGAGTCGGTTACGCAAGGGGAAGATATTAGCACCCCTCGCGCCCATCGTACTCGATGGTATCCACCTATGTTTGTTTCTATCTAAAGGGTGTGTACTATGTCTATGTCTATATGCGAATGAATGCAAAAGAAATACGGGGAAAAGAAGGAATTATTTACAAATGTGCTCGTTCAAGCCCCGCGACTTGATGCCTACGTATCCTTTTCAGGAATCAGAGCGCCGTAGTTCGGCTCAAGGTTTTCTGTTTGTTTTTGTGTTTTTTAGTTGGGCGGAGTTAACGCTCGCGCTCTTGCATAAGGGGACAGCATAGGATGCAATAGAGCGGAGATAACAATGCCCTTAAGAAAGGAGAGAAGAGAGAGAGAGTTTGAGTGTTTCGAGGAAATCCCTAAGGCAAGGGAAACTCGAGTTACTCTTTGGTTTGTGTCTTTTAGAATTTGGGAACTTACGCCCGAATGGTTCCCTAAAGCAAGGGAGATCCAAGCACTCGAATGATTCCCTAAAGCAAGGGAGATTCAAGCTTCCATTCCCTTTTTAATGATTTTCACTTTTTTATTAATGTTTTTTAAGTGTTTTCTTTGTATTTTTTATAGGGATTTTATTTTGATATTTATTAGATGTTTTAATGTTGTAAAAAGAAAAAGAATGAAAAATAGGGAACTAGCCTAATTTCTAAATCTATGTTATGGGTTATTCTAATAGAAAATGAGGAAGAAAAGTTTTATTCAAGCATTTCACAATATAAGAAAAATATTCACAAAAGAAAAGAATTAAAATCTAAACTACTTACAAAAATATATTCACAAAATGAAGGAAATTATTCACAACAATTGCATTTCATTCATGTAGAAACTATTTTCAAGAATTAACAAAGGAACTAAGTATTTTTGTTATTATGGTTTACCAACCAATCAAAGTTAAAAAAAAACAACAATTAAAATTCCAACATTCTAAAAAATCTAATTGGATGAAAAGTATTTGTTATCTTTATTTAGAAAAAAAGGAATTAATTGCAAAAAGAATTAAAGAAAAATCAATTTTATTATTTGTTTTTATTATTTTTAAGGAGGGTGTAAAAGCATTTTTTAATGAACTAAAGACAGTTAAGGCCAAGACTGGGCCAGAAAATGGGGGTGGGGATAGCTACTGCGTCCAAGGCCCAAGGCCATAGATGGATGGTACATCAGCGAAGAGGGGGGTGAAATCCTGAAACAGATGGAAGCCCAGGGGCGCATGGCCCAGCTTCCCATTCCATACTTCAATTCATTCATCAATTATTCAGGTTTATTGTGGTGTTTATTATCAGCATGCATTTGTGTAGCGTGACCAAATATATACATAACATCATATCAATTGGTACACTTTTCATTAAAATCACTAAAGACAAAAATCAAACAAGAGCCAATCAGGATCTGCCACACCCTAATTCCAATTATTGGCAAGAAGATAGAATCACTACTATGTGGGAAAAGCAGCCAATGAAGCGTAGACACGTGAGCAAAACGGAAAACAAACAAGTCAAAAACTCAGACGCCGGAGCTAAGCTCCGGTCGTCTTCCCCGGCGGCCTCGCGGCGGAGCTAGCGTCAAATGTCCCAGAAATTCACAAGACCGGTGCCGTTCGACTCGGATTTTTGCGCTGAACATGAATCCGAGCTTCGTTTTCGTTAAATCATTCTCTATTATTCGGACCGTGAGCAAAACTAAAACCCTAACTTGCTTAAACCATACCAGAATAACTTCTAAGCCTATCAAATTCATCAAGCACATTCGCAGAACACAAATATAAGGTCGGAACATCTAAAAGATACGCATCTAAACAGAAAGAATCACAAACCAGCATCATGAAGCTTGAACATGAAAACGAAATCATTCACGGATGCATTCGCCCTATATATTACCACTAAGATGCTGAGAGAGGTTTGAAGATTTACCTCTTGATTGAGCTTTAAGCTGAAAACAAGCAACCTTCGTGTTCCAGATCTGAACTCCGGTGCGTGCCGCTGCGTGGAGAGGCTTCAGTCGTGAGAAACAAACTCAAGTTTGAGGCAGATCTGAGAATTTAGCAGAGGTCTTCTTCGTGAAGGAAAACGCTGAGAAACTTGGAAGGCTGCAACGGAGGGAGTTTCAGAATGCTGCGAAGAGGAAGGTAGTGGCTTGAGGTATGGCTCGGTGGTGGAGATTGGGATGAGAATCAAAGGGAGAGGTTGAGAATAGTGGTGGTTATGGTTGATGTTTGTTACAGTTTGTAACAAACTTTGAAAGGTGATGAGAAGTGAGAAGCGAGGGAGATGGGAGAGTGAAGAAGATTTTGAAACTGGAGAAATGAAGTGTGTCTTGTGAATGAGCTGCAGCTTCATTTATATATGGTGAGTGCAACTAGAATGGAATGCATTTCTTTGGTGTGGGGCTTGGAATGTGTAGCTTGCAGCCTAGTTTTTGTTTTCTCGATGTGGGACTTGGATCCTTAGTGAGCAAGTATGTGTAATTGTGGCAAAGCCCTTCTTCTCTTTTACGTGCCCAGCAAGTTGCATGGCTCAAAATGGCAAGTGATTGTGACTGTATCTTGATGCATGCTGCAGCCCTCACACTTCCTTCTAATCCAAGTAGCCTTCTTTGCAGCTTTCTACCTCTCTCACCATTTGCTCAAATGACTTGTTTTTTGGCTCATGATGTAGGTGACACATGATAGAGCATGATTCATGTTGCTATGATCCTATGATAGTGCTTACAATCCCTTCAAGATGAATTGGAACATGGTAGTGTACACCCAGCAAGACCTGCGCGCATGTCATGGAGATTTACACCTGATGCCCTTACCAATACGCACTTTCCAGGAGCATGACTTTGGATACCTCTTACTAGCTCAATATGTGCTCAACATTAATGAAATTGTATTCAATGGATAGGGAACATGGCAAGGAGTAATTTGAGATCAAACTCATTCAATATGGAGGCTTGTGGAGGAAGAAAAAGGCATTGACATTTGGCACACCATGTGTTTGCTGAAATGCATGCGTGTGCCTTAAGAATCTGCCTTGGCTGCATGCAGTGTTTGGCCAGTGTTGGGACACGACTTTGAAAGCTTGTATCTCACTCAATATTTGTTCAATTATTCCAATTCTTGTTTCAATGGATAGAGGAGATGGCAAAGAAGAGAATGATACCAAGTTTGCATTCATGACACTTCTGTAGAGCTCTAAAAATGGCTGGAGATTTGGCATGCCATGTGTTTGTTAAAATGCCAGGTCATGACCTGACTTGTGACTTGGATTATGACTTGGTTTAAATGAATTTTCAGAAACTTCACACCACTTTAACTCTTCATACAAGCTTCAAATGAAAAAGTGTCCAACTACAAAGTTGTTCTCCTCCATGAGAGGAACAACTTTGATGTTGGAAGTTTCTTCAAAAAGTGCGATTTGCCACGTGTAAACTAGGGCTGAAGTGGACTGCTCAACAAGATTTAAAGCATCAAAAATTTTTCTAAGTGTTGGAAACTTGTCTTTATGCTATTTTGGCAACTTTTTGTCGAACTCCCGATTTTATCCATTCTTCGACTTTTCTTGATTAATTTTCCACCAAAAGTCAATATTTGAATAATTCTTCTGATTTTGACCCAAAAGTCAACTGTTCTGATTTTTCCGACTATTGATGAAATTCCTGATTAAATCTCCTCTAGTCAAATCCAGTCAAACAAACACATCCACATAGTCAGTATGAGAGGCTTCCCACTCGTAGAGTCCATTCCTGATCAAATGTTGACCAGAAAGTCAACTGGTTGACTTTGGTCAAAGAAACCCTGATTTGGGATACCAGATGATTTGTAAGCTTGTACCCTTCAATTAATGCCTTGAATTGAGACTGAGAAAACCTTAATCCGGGAGGACTTCAATGAACATAGAGCCACAAGATTACACCTCAGTCCTCTTGTTTTCTGATCAAAACTTCTTTGCAATAGAGCTCTTTCTTGTTAGTCTCTGATTAGTACCAATGATATGTATCCATGGGTATGGATTATGACCTAAGTGATGTATGTACATGAATGCAGAGCCTAAGCCGGTTAGAAGTTAAAGGGTAGGACAAATTTGGGGTATGACACACAACTGTGATATTTCTCTTACAGTTTAAAGCTTACTCTCACTATATTATTACAACAGCAATAAGTGAGGTTGAAGATGAAGTTTGAGAGCTTCCAAAATGAACAGCGTTTCAGCAAAGTTTTTGTTAAGAGTTGTATGCAGTTTCGTTAACCTTTGCTTCTCTTCAGAACTTCATTTTATAGGCGCATGAGAAGATGACCGTTGGGAGCATTTAATGCTTTGCGTATTCCGTACAGCATTGCATTTAATGTTTCACACTTTTGTCAACTACCTCGAGCCTTGCTTTTGCTGTGACTACTGACGTTGCCATTAATAGCTTCTAACGTTCCTTTTGTCAGTCAGCGTAGCCTGCCATCTTGTACTTGATTCTGATTGATTTTTTGTAGATACAACGTTTGAATATCATCAGAGTTCAAACAGCTTGGTTCATAAACATCTTCTGATCTTCTGACCTTGAAGTGCTTCTGAGCGTGATACCATTACTTCAGTGCTTCTGCTTCTGAATTCCAGTCCTTCTGATGCTTCCATAGACCATGTTCTGATTCTGCTTGACCATCTTCTGATGTCTTGCCATACCATGTTCTGATGTTGCATGTTGAACCTTCAGAGTCAAAGCTTCTAAGCGCTGATTTGTGCATACTCTTTATATATTTCCTGAAAAGGAAATTGCATTGGATTAGAGTACCACATTATCTTAAGCAAAATTCATATACATTGTTATCATCAAAACTAAGATAATTTGATCAGAACAATTCTTGTTCTAACACTAAGAAAGCTAGCAACTTTGGTTACTAATGTTGATGGTTTTGTGAAGCGACACAGAAGACTTCTTTATATCCTATCCACCAGAGTTGAAGAGGGACTTCTTAATACTTTGGTCTAGCTCTATGATCCGGTTTATCATTATTTCACCTTTCCCGATTATCAGCCAGTACCCACCTTAGAGGAGTGTGCTCACTTGGTTGGAATTATTGTTTCCAATAAAATCTCATTTAGTGGTTTGGAGGAGATTCCTAAGCATCAAGTGATTGGTAGTATTCTTCATTTGAAGAAATCCGATATATAGGCTAATTTCATCACCAAAGGATGCGTTAAGGGGATTACTGCTGAGTTCTTGATGAAGAAGGCTAATTATTTTGCTAGTGCTGGAAGCATGACTGCTTTTGAGGATATTCTAGCCTAATATATGGTTTAGTTCTTTTCCCTAACATTGATAACTTTGTTGATGTTAACGTTATTCGGATTTTCTTGATTGGGAACCCCGTTTCAACTTTGTTATAAGATACTTATCATTCCATTCACTCTAGAACTGATAAGCATAAAGGGACTATTATATGTTGTGCACCTTTGTTGTATAGGTGGTTTATTTCTCTCCAAAGAGTGTTTGAGGTGGTCACAAAGGATTATGTCTCTTACTAGCTCTGATATTGTTTGGTATTCACATGTTTATTTCTATACTAAGATCGTTGACAGTTGTGGAGAGTTTTCTTATGTACCTCTTCTTGGTACACAAGGAGGAATCAACTACAACCATATTCTAGCCAGACGTTAGATGGGGTATCCTTTGATTGACAAGTCTGGTAATCTCTTGGTAGAAGGATTCTTTTTCATAAATGAGAAAGATGAACAAGGATTAAGGAAGAGGATTGTACGTGCATGGCACAATATCCAAAGGAAAGGTAGAGAAGAACTTGGGAAGAAAGATTGTGTAGCTAAGTAAGTATATGTGAAATGGGTGACTAGTAGAGCAATTGAGTTGAAGATGCCATATGCCTCTTTTCCTCTATCATCTAGTGCTCCTATTGATTCTATTATCCCTATCACTCTTGCTGAAGATCCTTAAGTTTCTTGTGACCAGTTGAAGATTGAGAGAGATGCGTGGGAGAAGAAATTTCATGCTTCTGATGTAGAGAAGATTGAATTACTAAGGAAGTTGAAGGAGAAGGATGAGTTGATTCTTCATAAGGATATCTTGCTTCAATAAAAAGATGACCAGCTTCGCCAAAAAGATACTCCAACTGAGAAAGCCAACAAGAAAAGGCAAGTGCGAGAGGATTTATTTTCCTCTAACGTTGTGCCATTACACGAGTATTCTAACATTCTTGCTACTTCAGGTGCCTGGAAGGGAGTTGTAGACAAACTGATCGAAGAGAGGACAAAGATGCATAATTACTATGAGTCCAAGATTAAGAAGCTCAAAGGGATGTTGCATACCATTGTTGAGACATCTTCAAATTCTAGGACTTAGATTTATTTTTATCAAAGATATGATTATGAAACTATGTACTTGAATTGTAATCCTTATATCCATTAAATAAAAAGAGTTATTCAGTTATTGCACTTGTATCCCTTTGTGGTGTTTGCAAATTGTTTACTATCTTAAAAGTTCCTTGAAACACAAATAATAAAAAAAAAAATTTGCATTGCATATCATGTATCATTTTCATTTTTATCTTGCATTCTAGAGTTGTCTCATAATCTTATTCAGTGTTTACTTCATTCAATCAAGCCGTCTCACCGGTATTCAACTCGAGCTAATTACCAGAGGAAGATGGAAGGTCTAGAACAAGAAAACCGATAGTTGCGTGAAAAGGTTGCTACCTTGAGATCAGGAATGAAGCGTCTCAATGCTATGGTGGAAAATTTAGTTTCTACTCAGGCTCGGGCTCAGGTTCAAGCTCAAGTCTAGAATCAGATTCCTCCACCTTCCAATCCTCAAGCTCAAAATCAAGTACCTACAAGAAACTCGTCTTATACATTAGGCAATACTAAAAGGTGTTGGACAAGTGACTTCTGTTGCACCCCAAAATTTGCCCTCTTTAGTTGAGCTATAATTTATCCAAGACTTTTATTTCGTCGTTCGAAAAGGAAGGAAAAATAATAAAGAGTTTTCATGGGTTTAAGAAGATATGGTGTGAAATGTGGTTTATACAATGGAAATACGAGAAAATTCACAAGTCTTATTTGGAAGGTGATATGAGCTAAGCTCCCCCGTTGCCCCGACTATTTCGACGTTCTCTACAACTTTTGTGTTTGACTCAGAAACCAATTCTATGAGAAAGGCTGTCGAATTTGCAAATCACCTAAGATTTTACAGTGGAAAATGGTGCTGAACCGCAAGTTTTCGGACACTAAAAAATTCATATCTCACAATCCGCTCGTCCGATTCACTCTATATTTTAACTGAAGCTCCATGCTAATATTCCCGAAATTTCATATGTTTGGACCGTCGACCAATTATGCACCAAAAATGCTCAGCATTTTGAAGAGCGTTGTGATTTTTCAGTGAAAAGTGTGTTTTCGGGTATGTCGTGGCGAGTTTGAAAATTCATAACTTCTTCGATTTTTATCGTGTGAGGTCCATTCCGGCGGCATTCTCTCGGAAATTTTGTTATCTTCGGTTCTTCGTCACACATGCTCTTTCAGATTTCGAGCCGAAGTTTGAGTTTTATCGCGTTCTTTGAACGGTACTCGCGAAATTCTACAGTTGCACCAGATGAATCGGTGTTTCTCGTCATTCAAACGCGCGTAATTTCTTCACCGCTTATCGGATGGAGACGATTCTCGCGGCTACGAGTCACAAATTTAGTCATCTTCAAGATGACGTTAGTACCATTTCCGAATTTCGCACCGAGTCACATTTCCCCGCAAACGAGCAAAAAAGAGATAATTAAGGGGCGTTTTTGACATTTCACCACATACACTATATAAACTATTTTCCCCCCTTTTCTCTCATAACTTCCATTCATCCAAAAAAATCAAAAACACTTTCTCTCATTCGCTCCCAATTTTCTCAAAATCAAAAACTACAAAAACTCTCAAAACTCATCAACAATTTTCAACAATCTCAAGAACACATCAACACAAAAAATGGATTGAAGCGCATCAAGATTTTCACCTTCACTCTCCCTGAATCTTTTATCTAACACGGTTAAGTGCTTGCACCTAGAACCGGCGCTCTGATGCCAATTGAAGGATAGAAAAACACTTAGAAAGGGGGGGGTTGAATAAGTGTGCCTTTAAAAACTTGTAAGATAAAAACAATGAACACAATTATTTTTATCCTGGTTCATTGTTAACGAAACTACTCCAGTCCACCCCTTTAGAGTGATTTACCTCAACTGAGGATTTAATCCACTAATCCAACTGATTACAATGGTTATCCACTTAGAAAAACTTCTAAGTCTTCTAGAGTATACAGATCACAACTTGATCATTCTAGAAAATCACCACTTAGAAAACTTCTAAGTCTTCTAGAGTCTACTGATCACAACTTGATCACTCTAGGAACCTTTTACAAACAATGTAAAATAATGTTTACAAGAGTAAGATTGCTTCTTATAAAGCTATAATCATAACAGTGTTATTTCTCTTAAGTTCTAAGCTTAACACTCGCTAAATATTACAAGAGTTTGTGAGGTTGAAGATGAAGTTCGTGAGCTTTGAATTTGACAGCGTTTTGGTATATTGCGTAAGTGTTCTCTATGCTGCTTCTGATCAGAACTACTATATATAGGCGTTGAGAGAAGATGACCATTGGGTTGCATTTAATGCTTTGCGTGAATAGTACAATGCTGCATTTAATGTTTCACACTTTTGTCAACTACCTCGAGCCATGCTTTTGCTACTTTTACTGACTTTGCCTTTTGTAGCTTCTAACGTTCCTTTTGTCAGTCAGAGATTAGACTTAATAGCCTGTCATCTTGTACTTGCTTCTGAACTCAAATTTGTAGATAACAACATTTGAATTTCAGAGTCAACAGCTTGGTGCAGAGCATCTTCTTGTCTTCTGACTTTGAAGAGCTTGAGCGTGATACCATTCAGAACTTCAGTGCTCCTACTTCTGACTTCATGTTCTTCTGATGCTTCATAGTTCATGTTCTGATTCTGCTTGACCATCTTCTGATGTCTTGCTAGATCATGTTCTGATATAGCCATCCAGAACCTTATGAGTCAGTGCTTCTGAGCGCTGATTTGTGCATACTCTTCATGTATTTCCTGAAATGGAAAATGTAAAGGATTAGAGTACCACATTGTCTTATACAAAATTCATATATAATATTATCATCAAAACATAGAATATTGATCACAACAAATCTTGTTCTAACAATCTCCCCCTTTTTGATGATGACAAAAACATATATAATTGATATGAATTTGTAACCAGAATATCAGATGACCAAAGACAATTACACAGTTATAGCATAAGCATATAATCAGAATGTGTGAATATGTCTCCCCCTGAGATTAACAATCTCCTCCTGAAATTAATACTAGAAGAATTTATAAATAAAAGACTTCCCTGAGTATTTTTCAATTTCAGTCGAGACTTTCACTTTGAATAGAACTTCAGAACATTCAGAGCTTCTGCTTCTTGCTTCCATAGGACAGCTTCAGAGCTTTGAATTTCTCCTTTGTAATCAATTAAATCAGATCATACTTGATTCTATCAGAGAATTCTTGAATGTATCAGAGCATTCTAAAAAAAATGTATCAGAATATTCTTCTTGCTTCTGATCTTGAAGCTTCACAGTACTAAGCTTGCTTCAATTCTCTAAGAATGTGTTTCCTCTTAGAATTGCTTTTCCCCATGTATTTGCTTCTCATGTTGAGCTTTTTCAGAATATCTTAAATCTTGCAAAAACTATCAAAAACATAGAACTTGCAAATAATGTTAGGAATGTTGAGACTTAATCCCAGCAACTGATATAATAAATCAATTCAATTATCATGTTTCTCCCCCTTTTTGTGATAACATCAAAAAGCATTAAAAGATTCAGATGAAAAAGACACACAGAGTGAAGAAGATAGAATTTCATTGATTAATCAGAAGATACAAAATGATAGAAGCAGATGCAGAAAACAAAGAAAAGCAAGGTAAGACCAAAGACAGACTACGACAGGCTAAGCCTAGAAGCTAAGACGACCAGAAGGTTCTTAATCTCAGCAGAGTCTTCCTTTTGATCCTTGATGAAGGATCTGAACTCCTCATGAGTATCCTCGTGTTTGTTCAGACAAGTAGCCAAATCAGCTTGATTTTGTTGAAGAGCCTTCATAGTGTTTATCAAAACAGAGACAGAAGGTCCAACAGAAGAAGCATCAAAGCTATTGTCCATAACAGAAGGATTCTCAGCATTAGCTTCAACCATAAGAACATCTCCAGGATTTTCCTCAGCAGGAGTTTTCTCAGCAGGATAATTCTTAACATCATTTTCAGAGCCAAAAGCATCTTCATGATAAACAGGAGTGTGGTGTCGTTTTTTTTACCTCCCCGTTTCACTTGGGAGGACGACACGCTAGACCCTTCACGCGAAATTTGGAAGGAGAATGCGCCCGTGGTGGGATGAATTTTATTTCAGTTCTTCCTACGATATCACACGAACTTTCTTATTGTCCTACGAGTAGGAAAGGGAAAAAAAGATCTCAACTAAACCCTAGGAGTTTGCTAAGTGTGGGGATTCACCTAGACTAGAAATTCTGGAGTCCGGGAGGTCGGTTATACATAGGGAAGTGTTTAAACACCCTACATATCTGTAGTACTCTACAGGAACCTTCTCTGTGTCTAAATGTGTTTGTGCTGCTAATGATTATTGGGAAAGTTTCTCCTTTGTGTTAGGAGAAGGAATTGAATTGAATAAAAGAAAGACAGATAGACAGACAGACTATTTTTGGTATTTTATTAGCTCGCTGAGGTTCCTTGTGAACCTCATGCCTACATATCCCTAATGGAAGTCAGAGCTTAATGTAGTTCGGGGAACTAATTGATTATTAATTATATTTGGGTGCCTTGCTTGAAGCTCAAGGTTGAAGCTTTGAATTAAATCTCTGTTTACAGTAAAGAGACATGAAATCATCTTTACAGAGAGGTATTTGTACTATTCTACCACAAACATTTTGAAAGAGTGACAGAATAACTGGATTCATTTCATTAAGAGAGTGACCTTACTTGTGTGTTTGCAAGTATGCTAGTATCTCTTGAATGAAAGAAAGATGCTCGTCCAAATTAGGGAAAGTTACCACATGTCTGGGTTTTACTGCCAGCTCATGCCTTTCAAAATCCTAAATGGGAGACTTGATTGAAATTGAAATTGAAATGTTTGTTTGTTTGAATGTGGTAGAGTAGTAAAAATATCTCTCTATAGAGATAAGCTATGTCTATCTATTGTATAAAAGATTTGACTTTAGCTGGCTTGCATGAGGCCCAAGCTTGAGGCTTTTTAATTGATTGATTATTATTATGACTCTGGGAGAAAAACTCCACTGGGGATTAATTTACAAGGGATTTTTTATGTTCTGTACAAAGCCCAGAATTGAGGCTGACTCTTCTTAGGGAAAATCTATTTTGATGGGTTTTATTTGGTGTTCTGTATAAAGCCCAGAATTGAGGCTGACTCTAACTAGGGGAAATATTATTTTCTGCCTTGTATGAAGCCCAAGGTTGTGGCTGACTCTTAAATAAACTGAGTATGGATGACTCTATGGGAAAAGATCCTAGATGTTAGGAATCTTTGACACACGACATATGGTTTATCTGCCTTGTACAAAGCCCAAGGTTGTGGCTACTGAAAAATGAAGGACTCACTAGGGGAGACTCTATTATCTGCCTTGTACAATGCCCAAGGTTGAGGCTGACTATTAACAGGGGAGTTTTATTGTTTTGGTGCCTTGTATGAAGCCCAAGGTTGAGGCTAACTGTTTTTGTTGGATTTTGACTCTATTGAAGGATTTATTTATTAAAAGACTGATTTTTTTGGAAGCTAACCCTTTCCAGGGATTTTGACTCAGCTGGAGAAATTGTCTGTTAAAAGACTGATTTTTTGTCATGTTTTTTGGAGGCTGACCCTTTCCAGGGGTTTTGACTCTTTTGGGGAAATTATCTCCTAAGAGAAATGAATCTTTGGTTTTTGAAGAATTTTTTTGGAGGCTAACCCTTTCCAGGGGTTTTTATTAAAATGAAAGAAATGATTTGGAGGCTAACCCTTTCCAGGGGTTTTTATTAAGATGAAAGGCAGAAAGATTATCTAGTGGAGACTTCTTGTTTAAAGCCCAAGATGAAGGCTGACACATGCTGAGGATGAGCAAACATGGATCCTAGACTCTGCTAAGGAAGATTGATGAAGATAAGGGTGACAGAGACTGTCCATGTCTCTCATTCCAAAAGGTGTACTCAATGTGAAATTGAGACAAACTTAGCTTGTTTAAAGTCTGGTTTAAATTGGAAGAAACTCACCAGGGTATGTTAAAAGGTGACTAAAGACCTGTTCCTATGTTTATAAGAAACCTGATGGGTCCTTGTATACAAGCTCAAGAGGAAGCTGGAAATGCTTTTAAGAAGCCTGTGGGTCCTTGCACAAAGCCCAAGAGGAGGCTAATCGAGGGTCATCGAGGGTCCTTGTTATAGCACAAGAGAAAGCTATGTAGTTTTGAACTTATTTTGGCTTTAAGCAAAAGGGTAAGAGGTTTCACCGGGAATAATTCCTCTTTGGGTGGATTTGTCCTATTTTTTTTGGATTCTAAGGTTTTTGCCAAGATGTTTCACCGGGAATAATTCATCTTGGGGGTTTGAACTACAGATCTCTAATTAGGAAAGAGCCTTCACCGGGAAGACATTCTCAATCCTAGGTCATATTCCTATAATATATATAGTTTAACTGTCCTAAGGTTTACACTCAGATGTAGTTCTAATATATATATAAACAGTTCTATATTTGACAAATAATTTAAATAAAAGACTGTAAATTGAAAGCTTGTAAAGCCTAACCTGGATGGAGTGGAGGCCATTGAAGAAGTATGTACAGAGCCTTAACAGTAATTGGTGGATAACAGTTGAATATATATGATAAACAGTTAATGGTTTTTGAAAACAGAAGAAGTGAAGATGGACATAGGTCACATAGGTATCTGAAGAGTTTCACCGGGAATAATGCCCTTCAAATACCAGAAGAATGTTTTGAAAACAGAAAGGAGATTTTGTAAATACAGTTTTGAAAAAACAAACTATGAAAAGAAAAAGGTGTTGGGACTTACACTCTATTAGAGGCCCACTTAAAAAAAGATTTACTGTTTATGAGAAACAGTTGAAAATGATTGAAATGATATAAGGTTTTGTTGTTTGAAAACCTTAATCATCTGTTTAATCAGAGATTGAAAACAGTTTTGAATATTGACAAAAGTCAACTTAATTAAGGCAAAGATGAAATCTATACCTAATTAAGACCTAACTAATTCACAAAGTAATTAGGTTAAAACAAAATGAAAATATATATTTTAAAGTATTTAAGAAAACATTTAAAACATACTATTTTAAACCTAATTAAAATACATGAAATAAATAATATTTTTATGATTTTTTTGATTATTCATAAAATAGGTATATTAAATAACAAGTGTGTGAAAAATGAAGTGAAAATGAATTAATTTGATAGGTTAAATAATTGTGTAAAGTTGATAAAAAAATGGAAGAAAAATAGTAGTAAAAAATATGGTTTGGTCTCACCAAGGGTTGAACTCACGCCCTCTTGGTTATCCAACAAAACATTTACCAACTGAGCCACGCGCGTGGACTGATTAGCAAAGGTGCCCATGTGATTATATGTGAAAGCAAAGCATGAAAAAGATTTGAAAAAAATAAAATGGACAAAAGGTCTGAGGGGGGGATCGAACCCCAGACCTAAGGCATGGCAAGAGTTTGGACGCGCGCTGTAACCATTGGGACACTACGATGAATTCGTAAGTGACACACCTATCATTCAAAATAAAATAAACTCGTTTCTGGGAAATTCAAAAAATGGCGCCACCATCTTCATCTTCAACCTCAAGCTTTTGAATTTCTGGAAATCGTATCTCTCTCAATTCTCAACCAAATCCAAAGATGTAAAGATGGATTTTGCTCGTTTTTGGACGAGGATCATGATGGTGTCCTGAAAAATGAAGATTTGGCTCTGATCAAAAGGTGTTACAGAACTGTTGTAACGATCCAGATAGCTTCAATGACTCCTTTGGAAGGTGTTGAGATGCTTGGCTTGGACTGAAAGTGCCCAAAACTTCTTGCTCGACCCCAACTGCAACAGCTCCAAGTGAGAGGTGAAGATGATGATTCTTCACGCCCATAAGTGTTTCAGAGGTTTGGATCACCTCTAAATGACTCCCCTAAGGTGTTTGAATACTTAATTCCAAAGGAAGAGCTCTGGTTTGAAGAATCCAAGTCTTCTTGCCAAAGAACCTTTGAAAACCTTAAGTATGAAGAAAGAAGAGAGAAAGCAAGAATTATGTTGCTTTGGTGTGTTTTCTGAATGAGAAAGAGCCCTCTATTTATAGGCAAATGGCTCAGAGCAATTGAACATAGCAAGCTTGCTTAGTGTAATGAGTTTGGTTTCTTAGCCAAGAAGAAAATTTGAAAAGATCCTAAATGCAATGATGCATTTTCGGGCTAGCTTCCCCAACCATTGATCTTGTATGATCTAAGGGAACATTTCTGATTCAGAGGAGAGTTCTAATTGGCTTAGAACAAGATTCCTTGATGATTCATCATTTGCCATAAATTCAAAAATGCAATCATTACATAATCACATGCCTTTGTTTTTGGGAATCTTCTCTAATCCTTATGCAATGATGAATTTGAATGCATGGCATGTTTTCAAATGCATTAGAGGCCGTGTAGCATCACTTAGTGAAGCAAAATGCACAAAATTGCAAAGTTTCAAATTGTACATGACCTATAATTTTACTTCATGAGGCCAACTTTGAACAAGCATAACTCTTAGCTCAAAATGAATTTGGAGAAGGTTGAACACAATTTGGAAAGCCCTAAACATCTACTTCAAATCATTAGTTTATGGTTCCTTGAGAATCCTTTGGCAAATTTGTGAAAAATGAGGCCAAAGTTGGAAGAAAACTAGGTTAAAAACACTTAGAAAATTTTCTAAGTGTTTATGACCTAAAACTTCAAAATTCCCAAATCTCTTAAATGATTGATCTTTTGAAAAAAGTTCCATTGTAAGATGTTGTTTTATTTTGCAAGATCTACAACTTTCATGTTGGAAGTTTTTTGAGTTGTGTAGGTGAAATTTTGAGTTCCCACAATGCCCTCAAAAACCCTAATTCCCGACTTTTTGCTCCTTGAAGATTCTTCTTGAATTTCTTTGGTCAAATGACTTTAATATCCATATATTGATGATATTGATCTTTGAAAGTCATGGTTTGACCAAAAATCTTAAAAGTCAAAGGTGATCCCATACAGTTGACTTTTTTCCAGATAAGGTGAGATTTTGGACTTTTGTGTGGAATTAAGATCTTCTCCTCAAATGAGTGATGTAAATGGGTTATATTGAGGTAGTAGAGGTTCTTGAATCATGTCTTGAGTTTTGGATCCATGCCCTGATTAAAAGTCAACTATCCAGATGAATTAGGTTAAAAACCCTAATTGTCGACCAGATGAAATTGGTGGCTGTGGATCTTGAATTGAGGTGTGATGTCCAGTGGATCTTATTGTATGGATCATTTGAAGATGATTGAAGTCTTTAATAGATGTCCTGGAGCTTTTTAGGGTTTCCCAAAGGTGATCCCTGATTTCAGTCCTTGATAGGCTCAAAAACCCTAGTCTGGTGACCTGAGTAAACCTGTACTCAGAGGACTGGGTGTCTAATCAATCATAGGTGAAAAAATGAAGCTCTTGAGTCCTATGATTATGTTAGAGACTAATCCTTCTACTGATTGATCCTTTGCCTGACTTTTCTTGTCTTTGAACATCCTTGATTAAATGCCAAATGAAGAAGTGACTGCTCTGGGTACTTGCTTTGACCTGATGAAAATCCTGAAGATATGTCATCTCAGGGGGGTCAAAAATTAGGGTATGACAGATGCCCCTATTTAAGTTTCTTTTATCTGGAGGGAGAGAGATTGATATCTCGATCTCTCCTGCGTGAAAGAGACTTAAATATCAAAGAATGCCCGAATTTTGGGCGTTCCTGAGATGTTGTAATTGATAAAATCCTTGCATGTCTTGATCCTGTTGTCGCACTTGGCGGGGGATGAGGAGACAAACTCCTGTAGAAATACTTGATGTGGACTCTGGTGAATGGATGGCAGTGTAGAATGCTCAATCCATCTTCTTTAACTAAGTGTTGACACTTAGAAAAAGGTAAACAACCTCCCCCTTGTTTCGGATGTCCATATCTCGAAACTGGTCTCAGCCGTGTTTGGACAATATCTCAGATAAAGAGAAAATTTCCAAAGGTTTGTTTCCTCATCAAACTTCTCATCAGCACTCGGAGATGAGACGCCATTTGATGGTAATAAAGAAACTTCAAAGGTTCGTTTCCTCATCAAACTTCTCATCAGCACTTGGAGACGAGACGCCATTTGATGGTAGTAGAGAAACTTCACCATCTTTCCTTTTGACTTGACGTCTTTGAAAGAATGTCATATGGCCTCATGATCTTTTGAGGGGCTAATGACTTTGTTTGAAAGCGGACGAACTGTTTTCGGGGTGAAAACCAACATTCACCGACTTATGCCAGGGAATCAACAAACTGTTTTCCTAAGAGGAAAAACTGCCATTTGTCGACTCATGCCGGGGAATCAACAAACTGTTTTCCTAAGAGGAAAACTGCCATTTGTCGACTCCGAGGGGAATTAACAAACTGTTTTTCTAGGAGGAAAACTGCCATTTGTCAACTCTGAAGGGGATGAAACATCCCAGAAACAGACAAACTGTTTGAAGAAACTGCTATTTGTCGATCTCTTGAGTGTTTAACAGACAAACTGTCTTTCCTTGGGGAAAGACTGCCATTTGTCAATTGCTAGGGGAACAAACTGTCTTCTACTGGGAGAGACTGCCATTTGTTGATCCTGTCGTGAAAGAAAGTGAGCAAACTGTCTTCTGCTGAAAGAGACTGCCATTTGCTGACTTTGTTGAGGAATCTTTAAGCGAAACGAACTGTCTTCATGAAGAAGGCTGCCATTCGTTATTTTTGCCCGAAAAAGTGAGCGAACTGTCTTTTGCCGAAAAAGACTGCCATTCACTGACTCCGCTGGGGAATCATTTGTCGATCTGCTGGGGAGATTCCAAATTATTTTCTTTGACGAAAAGTGGCATCTCTTGACCCTGCTGGGGAATTACCAAACTGTTTTCCAGGAGGAAAAACTAACACTTGTCAATTATGTCAGGGAATCCACACTACTTGGAGAAGAGAACCGCTCATCGACCCTGTAGGGAATTCCAAAATGTGAAATAGGCTATCTTATTTGAAGAAGATTGTCGAGCGTCGCTCTGCGGGAGAATCTCGGCTGAGGAACTCCAAAAGTGAACAAACTATCTCTTTAGGGGAGATTGCCATTTGTTGACTTGCTTGGGGAGATCCTTGCGTATGAACTGTCGTTTTGAAAGAAAAAGTTCCTCCATAACTTGCAGGAGAAACTTGAGTTCATGCCTTAATGACTCGGGCATTCACATGATCAAAGCCTGACTCGACTATGTATGCATGAATATTATGACAAATATAAAATGTAAAGTGAATGTGAATAGAATTGTCGCGGATGTAAAATCCTATGATACGACTTGAATCTTGTTGATCAGAAGATGTCTTCTTCTTGTAGTTCGAACTCTGTTGGGAATACCTGGTTATCAGTTGTCCGCTGTCCGAAGTGAGTGATATGAATTGAAGTGAAGATCCGTCATTGGGAGATGTTCGCAAAGCGACCTCATGGGGAAATCTTGGTTCCCGGAGTCTCAACCGTTCTCGGAACAACTGTTTGCATTCTTCCTATTGTTTGTAAACCTCAGAAAGAAATTTCACCTTTATTTTTGTAAGTAAATTCATTTTATTTTATGAAAACATTTGTTTCAAGAAAATGACTGTTTAAACTTAAAATGCATTTCAAGAAACTGAATAAGACTAGATTTGCAAAGAAAAAGCACAAGGCTCAAATTATTATTTATGGAATGGTAATCAGCCAAATGCTTGATTCCATGGAGTATTTACAAAGTTGGAAATTGGTAATTTTTCGGGAAAAGGGCTACGATGAAACGTGACGACCGTTATCTTTCCCTTCCACTCCGAGTTGCGCTGTATTCGTGCTTCGTAGAAGATGACCTACTGCTGATGAATACTCCGCTATGGATTTTTGAATGATCAAGTTTGTCCTGAACACAGTTACTTTCCATATATCCCTAACTTTTGCGTAAACTACCCCTTTCGGGTTTTAAGTTTACCGGGATTGATTATTTATTTTTTATGTCTCTAACTTTTGCCTGAATCGCCCTTCCGGGTTTTCGATTCACCGAGACGCTCCTTTTTGCCTAAGCTGCTCTTTGCGAGTTTTCAACTTAGCGAGCTGTTCTTTTAATTATTTAGGCGAAGTATTTCTTGACTGCGTCGACGTTCACAGGACGGGTGAATTCTTCTCCATCCATAGTCGTGAGTATTAAGGCTCCTCCTGAGAAAGCTCTCTTGACCACGTAGGGGCCGTCATAATTGGGAGTTCATTTCCCTCTTGAATCTGTGAGAAAAGATTGAATCTTTTTGAGTACAAGGTCGCCTTCTTTGATTGTGCGAGGTCGAACCTTTTTGTCGAAAGCTTTCTTCATTCTTTGTTGATATAGCTGACCGTGGCATAAAGCTGTCATGCGCTTTTCTTCGATTAAGTTCAATTCATCGAATCTGCTTTGACACCACTCAGCTTCTGTTAATTTTTCTTCCATCAAGACTCTCATTGATGGAATCTCAACCTCTATAGGTAGGACTGCCTCCATGCCATATACAAGGGAGAAAGGAGTTGCTCCAGTCGAAGTATGTACTGATGTACGGTAACCGTGAAGAGCATACGGGAGCATTTCATGCCAATCTTTGTAAGTGATGACCATCTTCTGAACGATTTTCTTGATGTTTTTGTTAGCTGCTTCTACAGCTCCATTCATCTTTGGTCTGTAAGGAGATGAGTTGTGATGTTCAATCCTGAATTCTTCACAAAGCTCCTTCATCATTTTGTTATTCAAATTTGACCCATTGTCAGTGATTATCTTGCTAGGAATGCCGTAGCGACAAATGATGTGATTCTTGATAAACCTGACGACAACTTGTCTTGTAACGTTTGCATATGAAGCTGCTTCAACCCATTTGGTGAAATAGTCTATAGCTACCAAGATGAAGCGATGTCCGTTGGACGCTTTTGGCTCGATCATTCCAATCATGTCGATTCCCCACATGGAGAAAGGCCAAGGGGAAGAGAGTATGTTGAGAAGAGATGGTGGCACATGAATTCTATCGGCGTAGATCTGACATTTGTGACACCTCTTTGCATACTGGTAGCAATCTGACTCCATCGTCAGCCAATAATATCCTGCTCTCAGTATTTTCCTTGTCATGGTATGTCCATTGGTGTGAGTACCAAAGGAACCTTCATGTATTTCTCTCATGAGTACTTCTGCTTCTTTTCTGTCAACGCATCTGAGCAGAACCATGTCGAAGTTTCTCTTGTACAGAACATCTTCATTCAGGAAGAACCTACAAGCTAACTTTCTCAAAGTCTTTCTATCTTTCTTTGACGCCCCAAGAGGGTACTCTTGCTTTTGAAGAAAGTTCTTGATGTCGTGATACCACGGTTTGTCGTCGATGATTGCTTCTACTGTGAAAACATGAGCGGGCCTATCTGTCGCGGGGAAAAATCGTATCCTTTTTTCAGGATGAGACACCTGATGCCTTCTTTGGGCTCGAGTGCTCAAAAAATGATTTTTCTTTTGTTCCGACCAAACTTTTTATTGTTTCCAAAGTAGGAAAAGGAAAAAAGCTGCAATAACCTTAAAAAGTGGGGGAGAGATCTTTGGGTAAGAGGGTTGGTTATACGAAGGGAAGGTATTAACACCCAACGTATCTATAGTACTCTATAGGTTTCTTTTCTATGTTTTTCATTCCATGTTATTGAGAGGTTCTTGTGAAATAGGTGGGACCTAATGTGTTTGTTTGATTATGCTCGCAAAGATCATCGCGATCCTCTGCATACATATCCCTTAGAGGGAATCAGAGCATCTGTAGCTCGGGGTCTACGGGTGCTAAGGTTTGAGTGGTTTGAGGGAGAAGTTTTGCTCGCCAAGGATACGACCTTGTGCCTACGTATTCTCAAAGGGATGTTGAGAAAGTCAGAGCAATCGTAGTTCCCACTTATGCTAGTGGAAGCAAAGGATAAGAGACAAATGTCATCTAAATGTTCGATGTATCTAATCTATATCATCACATACATCTGTTTGTTTTTGTTTGAAAATCTTTTCATTATAAGCCCTGGGCCATGCCACTTATGGTGCTTAGAATGATAAAGATGCTTTTTAGCCAGCCTTGTGGCAAAAACTTTCAATGAAGTCAGCCTTGTGACAAAAAGTTTTGATTAATCAGCCAGCCTTGTGGCAAAAGTTTCAATGAAGTCAGCCTTGCGACAAAAACTTTGATTAATCAGCTAGTATGGTGGAAAAACGGTTTGATTGATTAGCCAGCCTTGTGGCAAAAAAGTTTGATTGATTGATTGATTGATTGATTGTGATGATATAGAAGAGATACTCCTATCATAGAGATGATAAATGTCTAATCTCCTAGGGTATTTGATTTGGATATTGGGGATGCTTATAAGAAGCCCGTGGGTCCTTGTACGAAGCCCAAGAGGAGGCTATTCGAGGGTCCTTGCATTGTAAGCCCAAGAGGAGGCTATGGGAGGGACAATCCAGGGTCCTTGCATTGTAAGCCCAAGAGGAGGCTATG
Source organism: Vicia villosa (assembly GCF_029867415.1). Lineage (NCBI taxonomy): Eukaryota > Viridiplantae > Streptophyta > Magnoliopsida > Fabales > Fabaceae > Vicia > Vicia villosa. The sequence goes on along the minus strand of NC_081184.1, from coordinate 94,321,527 downwards.
GGAGGGACAAGTCGTTTGTACGAAGCCCAAGAGGAGGCATGGTATAGTTGGTTTGAGCTCTTAGAGCGATTTCACCGGGAAACCATACTCTATGTCCTAACCTATACTAGGGAGATTCTTTGCACGAAGCCAAATAGGAGGCTATGGGGAACCTAGTGTTGTACTAAGTTGAACAAGCATATATATAACACAATCACAAGTATGAACAAGTACGAACAAATATGAACAAGTACATGAACAAACATGAACAATTATGAATAATTATATATGACAAGGTGTGTGTGTATATAATGGAGTTTATGAAGGAAATATACCTGTAAGCATGATCCATTTGTATACACGGGGGCTCGGGACTTATACTCGGGGAGAGTCCCATTGAGTTTATTCAAAGCTATGTAAACAGGTATTTACAAGGGGCTTGGGACTTATACCTACATGGAGGCCCATGGTATTTTTGGGAAGATTTAAAGAAAACCTTCATTTTTTGATTTGTTGTTCGAAGTTAAAAAAACAAATTGAACGAGATATATACAAAAAGGTGTGTGTACAATGAAATACCTAATTTCATGTACAGGAATGGGACTTATACCTATGTGGAGGCCCATGTTTTATTTTATAAAACATGGTTGATTGTTTTATTAACAGACGCAAGGTTTCGTCGTTTGAAAAACTGTTTGAAAGTTTTGTTTTGAAAGAAGTTTTCTGTACAAAGAAAAACTGTACAAAGAAAAGGAAAGGGTATATACAAAAAGGGCTCGGGACTTATACCTACATGGAGGCCCATGGTTGAAAATCAATTGATCAATCCAAAAAAAGATTTAATCAATAGTTTCTTTTGAAAAGAAAACCAAAAAAGAAAAGGTTTATCGTTTTGAAAAACTGTGATCGTTTGTTTTGAAACGGTTTGAAATTTTGAAAGAGATCAAATTAACTAAGATAAACACAAAGATTATACTTAATTTACACCTAAATGATTAGGGTTTGATCACAAAATATTTACAAATGATTAAGTTTGAAAAATCAAATGAAAAACAATTTTTAAGGTATTTAAAAACACTTAAAAAAAGTCATTTTAAACCTATTTAAAAATGTATTAAATAAATATTTTTTGGTGTTTTTTTTTGGTATGCATAAAATACATATATTAAATGAGGAGTGTACAAAAAACGAAATTAAAATGAGTTAATTTGATTGGTTAAATTAATTGATGAAGTTGTGTAAAAAAATTGAAGAAAAATAGTTGTAAAAAAAATGGTTTGGTCCTGCCAGGGTTTGAACCCACGCCCTCTCTCTCACCAACCAAAACACTTGCCAACTGAGCCACGCTTGTGGCTTGTAATACATACGCCTTCAATTGAATATATTTTGAAACAAATATTTGAATTTCTCAAACCAAAAAACGCGCCAAGAACACAACCCTAACTGATTTTTGAAAATCTCCAAATCTGTGTGGTTTTGATCAAGTAAAGGGTCTATCTCACTCGGTTTTTCACAAGGAACATGATGGTATCATTTAATTTTATTTATTTTCACCCTAAGATCATTAATTCTCTGATGAACACGAAGAACCCTAATATGACAAATCATTGTGAAATCGTGTATGATCATGATATGATGCAATTGATTGAGGGGTAATGATCCTCATAGGTGCAGAAACAAGATGGTATGTTCATATTTCATTTATGATGCATGGAGAATAGAGTTTGAAGTTCATGAAAACATACCTTAAAAACGGCACAACTGGAAATCGAATTCTTCAGTAGAGGTGTTACAGAAGTTGTTTGATGATCTGGATAGCTTCAATGGACCTTAGGGAAGGTGTCTGGATGCTTGGGATGGATTGAATTTATCTGGATCATTCCATGGAACCCGATCTGCAGTAGGACCAAGTGTGAATCGAGCTTGATGATTCTGAAGTTTTTGGTTGATGATGAGTGTTGGGATAGTTCATATGAAGTATATGGATGGTGTTTGAAGTGTTAGTTTGGACAGAAATGAGCCTGAGTGAAATTTGGCATGATAAGGCTCAATATGTGTTCATATGGAAGTGAGGTAGTGATTCTGAGATTTGAAGTGTTTTGGGGTGTATGAATGGATCAAGCATATCCCATATGATGTTTATGAGTTGTGGGAAGCATTATTTTGGCCAGAACTTCAAGGGTTTAGAGGTTGAGATTTCTACCTCTTTGAAACTTAAGAAACTTGCAATTCAAGAAAGAAAGAGAAAACCTATAATTTGTGAGGTTTTGGTGTGATTTTGGAAGTGATTTGAACCTCTATTTATAGGCCAAAAGTTCTGAACTCAGACCTTTGCAAGTTGATCAAGAAGTGATGATTTGGCTTAAGAGATAAAATGGAATCTTTCACATTAAATGCAAATGGTTAAAAGTGACTAAACCATGGTTAAATCTCAAGCTTCTTATCCTCTTCCATTCTGATATAAAACCAGAAAAATATCTTCCAATTATTGCATTGGTGTGTCATCACTTGGATTATAGATCATGTAGTATTGAAACTTAGTGAAAATGGCTTGAAATTTCATGCATAATGACCTCTAATGACAAAATTCAAAACCATGGCTACACTCCATATTTTTTCATGCTCTTGGACATTTTGGAAAGCTCATGTTATGTACTTCAAAACCCTAGTTGAAAGTTTCTTCAAGACCCTTAAGGAAATGGGTGAAAAAGATCCATGAACTTTGAAGAAAATGAGATTTTAAGTGAAATTTTCAAAAGATACCAACTTTGAAGCTCCATATCTCTTAAATGGTTGATCTTATGGAAAAAAATTATATGTGACAAAGTTGTTCATTGGATCAAAATCTACAACTTTCATGTTGGAAGTTTTTTTCAGTTTGTAGGTGAAATTTTGAGTTATTCCCTTCCAAAGTTTGGAAAAAACTATTGAAAAACACTTAGAAAATTTTCTAAGTATGAAAGTCAAACTTTTGACTTTTTGAATCTTGATTGATTTTCTTGTTTTTTCTTGATCAAATGACTTTATATATCATATATTGATGATTTGAAACTTCAAAAGTCATGGTTGACCAAAATTCCCCAAAAGCCAATGGTGATCTTGTACAGTTGACTTTTTCAGACGAATCGCGTTTCTGGAGATTTCAAATGAATCAAGCTATCCTCATCAAATGAGTGGTATGAATGGATCATATTGAGGTATTGGAGGATATTGAATCATAGTTTGATTTGTGACATCATGTCTTGAATTGAGATACAATTTCCATTGTATATTGTCATAGGGATTATTTGAAGATGATTGAGGCCTTTGATTGACTTCCTGGGGATTTTTAGGGTTTCCCAAATATGATCCTTGATTTCAGTCCCTGATAGTTCAAAAACCCTAATCCGATGATTTGAAATTTTACTGTTGATCAATCTTTGTGTAGGAGATGTTCTGAGCCAATGGATTAAGTCAAAATGATGCACTTGGGGTCTTGAGGTCATTTCCCAAGTCATTAGGTCAAATCCTGAGCAAAAGTCAGGGGTGTGCTATCTTCAGTCAAAACCCTAATTTGGTTGATTCAGTGCCTTTGAGCTTGTTGAAATGAATCTTTGGGGACCAAATGTTGATTGTTGATGAAGATGATTCATTTGAGATGAAGGGGAAACAAAACCCTAATTGGTTGTTGCTTGTACTGATGAGTGATTTCTTGTTTAAATCCTGCTGAGTCACAAGTAACAAACACAGGCTATGCAATTTGTTAGAGATGCAAATGATGCATATGCAAATGATATGAGGTGGTATCTTAGGTAAAAAATTGGGGTATGACAGATGCCCCTATTTAAGTTTCTTCAACCTGAGACATGAAGATTGAAAATCTTCGTTTTGATAGGGTGGAAGAGACTTAAATATCAGAAGACGCGAATTTTGGACCTAAGATACCAAAATTGCGAATGATGCAAGGATATCTTTACCGAGGGATATCAAGAACTGACTCCACTGGGGACAAGAGATCGAGAAGGATGTCTCAATCCGTTTTAGGAAGAGAATCCGTTTTTCTTTTTTTCGGGAAAGCAAGTGTATGCTTCACCGGGGAATGATAGCTTTGTAAGAAAAGCTTACCTATCGACATTATCGACTATCAGCACAGGGATAGACTTGTTAATAATGCGAAGGTGAAAGGTATGAAACTGTATTACCGACTATCATCATGGTGATAGACTTGACATGGTAAAAAGAGTTTCAAAGGTTCGGTTAATATTACCGACTATCAGCATGGTGATAGACATGTTTAATAATATAACCAGAACAAAAAGGTTACCGACTACCAGCCTCGTGATAGTGGTTCTGAAGACATGATCAATTATCAGCCGAGTGATGAAATGATCCCGGAGACTTTTCTAGGGAAATTACTGGTTATTCAGCCTTGTGAACAGTAATAAGGCCCTGATTGTCAGATGATCTTCATGATTGATTTCCTAGAGAGGAAAAGTCTTTTGAAAGAGACATAAGCTGCTCAGATGATGAGGCTATTGCTTATTGTCTGTTTTTCACGACTCTATTTGGGGAGTCGGAATTTGAATCTTTGGTAAAGACAAGGTTCTATCCATGAATGAATTGGAAAGAAACAATCAAACAAGACTTTGTACCCAATGAGGAATGAACTCGACTGGGGATTTTCTCTTTCGTCTTGAGAGGAGAAAACTAAAGCAACCTTCTTCCACGAGGAATGATCTCAGTGGGGAACTGGAGAAAGAAGATGTTCTTTCTGCTTATGGGTGACAACCTACTGGAGAGATGACATGCCCATACCTGTTTCTTTTTTTTCTTTTTTTGCTTTTTCTCTTTTTTTTTGGGATAGATATATCCTGAACAAGTGATTTCGAAGAAAACATTGAAAAATGCAAGAATGCATAAATGATGCAAATATGTATGAATGATGAATGTCATGAATGTAGCATGCATGCTGACGGAACTGACAGACAAAGAAGTGTATACTGGAGAAGGACCGACGTCGCAATACAACCAGATACTTGGAAAATGCTCTTCAACACGGTGTAGATAACACAGGTGATGAATGGTGCTGCATGTTTTAAACTTCTCTGGGGAAGATAAACATCCTTTCTTATTGAGATGGAAGAACCTCTTCACTGGAGATGGAAAATCTTCGTTACTGGGGATAAAAGACCTTCTTCACTGGGGATAGAAGAGCTTCTTCACTGGGGATAGAAGAGCTTTTCCTATCATAATCTTTGATTCATCCTATGGAGACAGCTATTGATGTTCCTTCCGTTGTTCACAACTCAAAGGAAAGTTTCGCTTTTATTTTGAAAAAGTGAAGTAAATTCATTTAAAACTTTTTTTCTTTTCTTTCAAAAACGAATAACACAATTAAAGCGTCATTTTGCAAGCTAGAAAAGATCAAGAATTGCAAACAAATGGGCACAAGGCTCAAATTTATTTAATAGGATGGTAATCAGCTAAAGGCGTGATTCCATAGAGTATTTACAAAAGTTGGAAATGGTAATTATGCGGAAAATGCTACATTGAAAGCAATAATCACTATTCCCCCTAACAACTTTGAGTTCCAACTGTGCTTGTCGCTTTAGATTGGAGATGATTTGATCGAAGATCCTTTGATGAAAAAGACTTTTCAGGTGACGAAGTACGGACTGATGCAGTTACTTTGTCATAAATCCCTAATTTTTGCCTAGATTGCCCTTTCAGGTTTTCAATCTACCAGGATGAATTTTTCTGTTTATTGTCTCTAATTTTTGCCTGGACCGCCCTTTCGGGTTTTCAGTCCACCGAGACGCTCATTTTTGCCTAAGTCGCCCTTTGTGGGTTTTCGACTTACCGAGCTGTTCTTTTGTTCTTTTTAGAAAAAGTATTTCTTGACTGCATCAGCATTCACAGGATGTGGGAGTTCATCACCATCCATGGTTGCAAGAGTCATGGCGCCGCCAAAAAATGTTCTTTTGACAACATACGGGCCTTCGTAATTAGGAGACCATTTGCCCCTAGAATCTGGTTGAAAAGACAAGATCTTTTTAAGCACGAGGTCGCCTTCTTGAAATTCACGAGGTCGAACCTTTTTGTTGAAAGCTTGTTTCATCCTTGCTTGGTATAACTGTCCATGGCATAGAGCAGTCATACGTTTTTCTTCGATTAAGTTCAACTGATCGTATCTGTTTTGACACCATTCGGCCTCTGATAACTTAGTCTCCATGAGGACTCTCATTGATGGGATTTCAACTTCTACGGGGAGCACAGCTTCCATGCCGTATACTAGAGAGAAAGGGGTTGCCCCTGTTGAAGTACGCACTGAAGTACGATACCCATGTAAAGCAAATGGCAGCATTTCGTGCCAGTCTTTGTAAGTGACGACCATTTTCTGGACGATCTTCTTAATGTTCTTGTTGGCAGCTTCAACGGCGCCGTTCATTTTTGGTCTGTAAGGAGAAGAGTTATGATGCTCAATCTTGAATTCCTCACACAGTTCTTTCATCATTTTGTTATTCAAGTTTGAACCATTGTCAGTAATGATCTTGCTGGGAACACCATATCGACAAATGATGTTATTCTTGATAAACCTCACAACCACTTGTCTTGTAACATTGGCGTAAGATGCTGCTTCGACCCATTTGGTGAAGTAATCAATTGCCACCAGAATGAAACGATGACCATTTGAAGCCTTTGGTTCGATCATTCCAATCATGTAGATACCCCACATGGAAAAAGGCCATGGAGATGAGAGAACGTTGAGTAGAGTCGGTGGCACATGGATCTTATCTGCGTAGATCTGGCACTTGTGACATCTCTTCACGTGTTTGTAACAGTCTGATTCCATTGTCAACCAATAGTATCCTGCTCTTAACATTTTCTTGGACATTGCATGCCCATTTGAATGGGTTCCAAAGGACCCTTCATGCACTTCATGCATTAACATGTCTGCTTCGTGTCTGTCCACGCATCTGAGCAAAACCATGTCGAAGTTTCTTTTGTATAGCACATCTCCGTTCAGGAAGAAACTGCCAGAAAGCCTCCTTAGAGTTTTCTTATCTTTGTTTGATGCCCCAAGTGGGTACTCTTGAGTTTGAAGGAAGCGTTTGATGTCGTGGAACCACGGTTTATCATCGATGACGGCTTCAGTTGCAAACACATAGGCGGGCCTTTCAAGGCGCGTAATTCTGACTGTAGGCATATCGTTCCAATGATTGACTTTGAACATGGAAGATAGAGTAGCCAAGGCGTCTGCCATTCGATTCTGATCTCGAGGTATATGATGCAATTCAACCTTGTTGAAGAAAGTCAACAGACGTCTTGCATAATCTCTGTAAGGAATCAAGCCAGGGTGGTAAGTTTCCCATTTGTCTTTGATTTGGTTGATCACAAGGGCTGAATCTCCATATATGTCGAGGATCTTGATCCTTAAGTCAATGGCTTCTTCGAGACCCATGATACAAGCTTCATATTCTGCGATGTTGTTGGTGCAATCAAATAGTAATCTGGCGGAGAACGGGATATGAGTACCCTTGGGAGTGATGATGATTGCCCCAATTCCATTGCCAAAAGCGTTTACTGCTCCATCAAAAATTAGGCCCCATCTTGATCCAGGATCAGGACCTTCTTCAGGTAATGGTTCGTCACAATCTTTCATCTTCAAGTACAAGACATCTTCGTCAGGAAAGTCAAACTTGAAAGATTGATATTCATTAATTGGCTGATGCGCCAAATGATCAGCGAGAATGCTTCCTTTGACCGCTTTTTGAGCACGGTACTCAATGTCATACTCAGATAACAGCATTTTCCATCGGGCAATCCTTCCTGTTAAGGCAGGCTTTTCAAAGACATACTTGATCGGATCCATTTTGGAGATTAACCAAGTAGTATTATTGATCATGTATTGGCGGAGACGTTTTGAAGCCCAAGCCAAAGCACAACACGTTTTTTCGAGCATGGAGTAACGAGACTCACAGTCTGTGAATTTCTTACTCAAGTAATAGATGGCATGCTCCTTCTTACCGGTTTCATCTTGTTGTCCAAGCATACAACCCATGGATTCTTCTAACACAGTAAGGTACATGATTAGTGGTCTTCCTTCAACCGGAGGAATCAATATTGGTGGTTCTAACAGGTATTCCTTGATACTGTCGAACGCTTTCTGCTAATCTTCAGTCCATACAACCCCTTGATCTTTGCGGAGAAGTTTGAAAATTGGCCCACAAGTAGCAGTCATCTGAGAGATAAATATGGAGATATAGTTTAATCGTCCAAGATATCCTCTTACTTGCTTTTCAGTTTTTGGTGCAGGCATCTCTTGAATAGCTCTGACTTTGTCGGGATCTACTTCAATTCCTCTTTGGCTGACAATGAAACCCAAGAGTTTTCCAGATCTAACCCCAAAAGTACATTTGTTAGGATTCAAGCGAAGCTGATATTTCCTTAGTCGTTGAAACAACTTCAAAAGGTGTTCAATATGTTCTTCTTCTGTGCTGGACTTGGCTTATCATGTCGTCCACATAAACTTCAATTTCTTTATGCATCATGTCATGAAAGAGAGTAGTCATCGCCCTTTAGTAAGTTGCGCCTGCATTCTTTAATCCAAATGGCATCACTTTGTAGCAAAATGTACCCCATGGGGTGATGAAAGATGTCTTCTCCATGTCTTCAGGAGCCATCTTGATCTGATTATAACCAGAGAACCCGTCCATGAAGGAAAAGACGTTGAACTTAGCGGTGTTATCAACCAGCATGTCGATATGCGGTAATGGAAAGTCATCTTTTGGACTGGCCTTGTTCAAGTCACGGTAGTCAACACACATTCTGACTTTGCCATCTTTCTTCGGAACTGGCACTATGTTGGCCAACCATTGAGGATACTCAGAGGTGACTAGAAAACCTGCGTCGAGTTGCTTTTGAACTTCTGTTTTGATTTTGTTAGCCATATCAGGGTGCGTCCTTCGCAATTTCTGCTTAACTGGCGGACATTCTGGCTTCAATGGCAAGTAATGCTGAACAATATTGGTATCCAACCCAGGCATGTCTTGGTAGGACCAGGCAAACACGTCAACATATTCTTTGAGAAGGTCTGTCAACTTACTCTTGATATCAGCATCAAGCAGCGATCCAATGGTCACTTCTTTTTTGTCTTCTTCAGAACCCACATTGATTCTTTCTAAAGGCTCTTTGTGAGGCAAAATGGCTCTTTCCTCGTGCTTAAGTAATCGAGAGATCTCGTCCGGAATCTCTTCTTCTTCCTCTTCTTCGGCTTCGAACACAGGAAACTCAAAGTTGGGAGAGGGCACAGGGTTATTGCATTCAATGGGTTTATCAATAGTAAATCTGCACATATGATTTATATTTATTTCAGAAAATTTATGAATGCAAGAGTGTATGCAGATTTTTTTTGAAAAAGTTTTTTTTTGTTTGGGTTTTTTAGGATTACCATTTCCAGAAAAAAGCAAAAATAAAACACATAGCGTAGGGAATTCAAAATGACGCTTTATTTATGATTCATTTTTGAAACAAAGCCCTAAACACAAACTCATTTGTCTTGGGCAGGACAAAGAGGGAAACTTTTAAAACAAAGCCCTATACACAAAGTTATTTGGGCGGAACATTTAAAAGCGAAGCCCTATAAAACATCTCTCTGCTTTGGGCAAGGCAGGAGGTCAAAATAACAGCGATGTGATTACTTTGAGCGGCGAACAACATTCGGAACGTCGACAGCTTTCCAGTAGCAACGAACTCCTCTGTGTATTATGTATTCAGGAAAATTATCCCCAGAAGTATCTTTAGTATTGACATTGACCGCTGGTCGAGCAAGATTTGAAGGTCCTGGTTTGTCACCCTTGTTCTTTGTAGAGTTGAAACGGTCTTCTTCTACTTCTTGAAGATCATAAGATGAGTCACAATCTTCAGAATTTTCAGGATGTATTTCCCAGTCTTCAGGATGAAGAGACTCATTGTCAGAGACACTTTCCGAGTCAACTGCGGGGCCATCTTCCCCTTCATCTTCAAAAATGGCGTTTATGTGATAATAACCATCTTCAGGATTATAAATCTTGGCAGATGTATTGAAGCTGAAATCTTCAGTAATTTCAGGCTGCTGAGAAAATTGACAGGGCTGATAAGCCTCTCCTGGTTGACTATTATATTCAAAGGAATCTTCCCATCCAGTTGGTTGGATATCTTCAATCGCAATTTTTGAACTTTCAGGTGCAGTATATTTCACCATATAATCATATTTTCCACTTGGTTGTCCCAAGGTGTCCCAAATTTCTGCAGGAACAGGCTCAGCTTCTTTGCCTTTGGATTTCTCTGAAGGAGGATATGGTTCTTCCTGAGATATGTATCCTGAGTCATTGAGATAACATTTCCATTCTTCTTCAGGATCAGGTAAACCTTCTTCGATACATTCTTCGATAAGGACATTAACCTCTTGAGGAATCGGGTTAAGGAACCCTCCACTAATGAATGTTTCTTTGATCGGACGAAGGGTTTCATCCTTCTTGGTGCAGTTTGAGAACATTGGTGAACATCCGAGTCCTGCTCCGGTTTCATTCTTGGTAGGGATCACAACTTGCCCCCAGCCAGTGGTAGTTCCGTCTTTCACTACTCTTACCGCCTCTTTGTAAGAAGAGATTGATGCTTTCTTCTTGGAAGATTCGTCTTCTAAAGAGAGACCTTGGAACTGAGTTCCTTCCACATCATCAGCACCAATGAAAGAGAAATTGGATAAATGACTCACCATTAAGGCTTGTTCTCCACTTATCGTTACCAATTTTCCATTTGTTACAAATTTTAACTTTTGATGGAGCGTAGAAGTTACTGCCCCTGCTTCATGGATCCATGGTCGTCCTAACAGACAGCTATAAGCAGCTTGAATGTCCATAACCTGGAAGGTGATTTGAAATGTATGTGGACCAATTGTCATGGGAAGGTTGACTTCGCCGATAACAGATTTTCGCGATCCATCAAATGCTTTGACAACTACACCACTGAACTTCATAGGCATTCCTTGGTAAGACAAGCGAGCAAGAGTCGTCTTTGGCATCACATTCAAGGAAGATCCGGTGTCTACCAACACATTGGACAAAGAGTCTGACTGACAGTTCATAGAAATGTGCAAAGCAAGATTGTGATTTCTGCCTTCCTTGGGAAGTTCTTCATCACAGAAGCTTAAATTGTTGCAAGCAGTTATGTTGGCTATTATCCCATCAAAATGGTCAACAGTCACATCATGATCTACAAAAGCTTGATCTAAGACTCTCATCAGGGCTTCCCTGTGGGCTTCTGAATTCAACAACAATGAAAGTATTGAGATCTTTGAAGGAGTCTGCATAAGCTGATCCACAATCTTGTACTCACTTCTTTTGATAAGCTTCAAAATTTCGTCAAAGTCAGGATTGACATTGGTTCCATTGGATTGACCAACATCAGTGTTTGTATTACTGACAGGGGTTTCCTCGGGATTCCCCACCGGTGTATCAACAGGATTTTGCCTGGTTGCGGGAGCAATAGGCTGCTTTGGAGGTAGTGGAGTGTACACACGTCCACTTCTTGTTACTCGACTCACATCAGCGATGTTCACGACAGATGAAAGAGTAGGTAAAGGAACTTCTTGTCCATCCTTTATCATTGTTGCATTGTAGTTGTATGGAACTGCCTTGTCAGAGTCATAAGGAACAGGTCCAGGTAGACAAATGATCAAAGGAGCAATAGGAACCTTTGGTTTGTTGTAAGTAACTTCTATGCGCTCAGGCATGTTGAAATGAGGAACGATGACGTTAACTTTAGGCATTTCCGAGTTGATATCTGAGACTAAAAGCTCATGCGGATAACATCCTATCATGTTAACTTCATCTTCATTCCTATTTCTGTAGATCTGAATAGTACCATTATCCAACAGAACTTGGAGATCTCTTCTCACAATCGAACATCCGTGAGGATCTACACAACATATGCTACAGGAACCGTAGTGATGCTGGCGAAAATTCTGCCCTTGACAGAGAGTAGCGTGCATTTGTACCAAATCTGCTCTTGAGAAGTTGATATTATAGACTCGATATGGACCAGGACATCCATACACCATGTTTACAACATGCCCTCCATGATTGGGCAGCGGATTTGCTTGCACATTTGGATTCAAATTTCTGAAAGAAAGGAGATTAGATCTAACCAACCTCTGAACTTCATATTTCAAGGCTATGCAATGCTCAAGATCATGGCCAGGTGCTCCTTGATGATAAGGGCATGAGACCTCAGCTTTGTACCACCATGGGAGTTTCTCAGGTACGGGTGGTGGTGCTTTAGTTTGAACAAGACCTCTTTCAATCAAAGCAGGGTACAATTCTGTGTAGGTCATTGGAATTGGATCAAACTGTGGAGCTCTTTGTACACGATTCTGATTATTGTTAAACTGTTGAGCCTGTTGTTGTTGAAACTGCGGGGTAAATCCCGGATTCGGTGCTGTATTAACGGCTGGTGCAATAGCAGCTACCTGTCGTTGACGATTGACATTTCCTCTTGGCCTCCCTTGGGATACCATGTCAACACTTTGTTCCTTCTTCTTTGGGAAACCACTTCCGAACTTTTTGGTTCCGCTTGAAGATCCACCTTCTTTAGTTAGACGTCCGGTTCGGACCCCTTCTTCTAGACGCATCCCCATGTTTACCATTTCGGTGAAATCACTTGGAGCACTAGCAATCATGCGTTCATAATAAAATGGGCCAAGAGTATTCAAGAAGATCTTTGTCATCTCTTTCTCTTTTAACGGTGGATTAATCTGAGCAGCAGTTTCTCTCCATCGTTGGGCATACTCTTTGAAAGCTTCATGGTCTTTCTGAGCCATGGATCGAAGCTGATCTCTGTCTGGAGCCATATCCGAGTTATACTTGTATTGTCGGACAAAGGCCTCACCTAGGTCATTGAATGTTCGAATATTAGTGCTATCCAAGCCTGTGTACCACTTCAGTGCGACACCAGTCAAACTGTCTTGAAAGTAATGGATAAGCAACTGATGATTATCTGCATAAGTAGACATCTTCCTAGCATACATCACAAGATGGCTTTGTGGACAAGAACTACCTTTGTACTTCTCAAAGTCAGGGACCTTGAATTTAGCAGGTATTTGTACACTGGGAACCAAACATAGTTCCTGGGCATTCTTTCCAAACAAATCTTTTCCACGGATAGCTTTAACTTCCAGTTGCATCTTGTTAAACTGCTCTTGGAGATCTCCCACAAGATTACACTGATTTGTGCTATCACCTTGATCATGATAAATCTCATTGCCATCATAAGGAACAGTGTGAACCGTAGGGGTCGGAACCGTCATAGTGGGTTGAGAAAGTGCCATAGTGATTTGGGAAAAAGTTACCCCTGAATGTGGAATAAACGCCGAACCTTGTGTAGAAGGCGCTTCAGTTGTGGTTGTTTGAACCCTAGAGAAATTATGGCGGAAACCTGCACCAAAGCTGAAAGGCGTGCCCCAACCTTCTGGCATGGAGAAAGATGGAATGCTGAATGCAACTGTAGAAACTGGAGTAGTGACTTCAGATGTCACTGTTGCTTGACTGTTTGGTGGCGGCGGCTGATTCTGTGCGGCCATTAAGGAGTCAACCAGAGTAGTGAGACTTTCCAACTTTTCCTGAAGGGTGGTCACTGTACCGCGAAGCTCAATATTCTCTTGTTCAGAGTGTTCCATTACTCTTCTTCTGCTTGAACGAGTATTGTATCTATGATCTGATTGCGAGCGCGGTCGAGAAACTTTGAGACGCGACAGCTTGACGATCTATTGGAGAAAGATCCAAAAGATGAGACTCTATACAACGGACTCGATATGCAGAATGATGTATGCAAAAAGAAATTTATGATTTTTCCAAATATTTTAAAGATTATTTCCTTGCAAACATTTGAACACAAACTATTCTTTTATTGAATAAATGGGAAATGTTACAACATTGGAGCGTAGCTCCTTACAAAAGCAAATGATAAATAAAAAGCTAAACAATCCTAAGCATCTTCATCAGACGAAGAACCAAATGCATTATGCAGCTTGAGCTTCATGATTTCTTTCCCATAGTAAGCTTTCAATTCGGCCTTTTCGGTCCTCAGTTTGTCAACAACATTCTTCCAATCATCAGGAGTCGGAGCGTTGCTTGTTGAGCCTTCAAACTTTTTCTTGCTTTCTTTGATGTACCTCTTGATTGCAGCGTCTTTCTGACGGATCTTATCATCTTTACTCATGAGCCATCCATCTTGATAATATAGAGTTTCTTCGTGATCTTTCACTCTTTTTCTCAACTTTCTGTTTTCCACATTGGTCTTACGAAACTTTTCTTCCCAAGCGTCTTTTTCTAACCTCATCTTAGCCAAAGTGTCTTGGTATTCCTCCATAGTGGGAATGTTGGGTCGTTGAGATACTGCAGGAAACATGGGTTTTTCATAAGCATAAGGCATTTGGAACTCCTTTTCTCTTTTCTTTACCCAGCAGGTGTGGGCGTCCACAGCAATGCAATTGTTAGAACAAGATTTGTTCTGATCAATTATCTTAGTTTTGATGATAACAATAATATGAATTTTGCTTAAGATTATATGGTACTCTAATCCAATGCAATTTCCCTTTCAGGAAATATATAAAGAGTACGCATAATTCAGCGCTCAGAAGCTTTGTCTCAAAGGGTTCAGCATGCAACATCAGAACATGGTCTGGCAAGACATCAGAAGATGGTCGAAGCAGAATCAGAACATGGGTCTATGGAAGCATCAGAAGAACAAGAGAACAGAAGCACTGAAGTTCTGATGGTATCACGCTCAGAAGCACTTCAAGGTCAGAAGATCAGAAGATGCTTTGCACCAAGCTGTTTGACTCTGATGATATTCAAACGTTGTATTCATAAACATCAGATCAGAAGGAAGTACAAGTGGCAAGCTACGCTGACTGACAAAAGGAACGTTAAAAGCTATTAAAGGCTACGTCAGTAGACACAGCGTGAACAAGGCTCGAGGTAGTTGACAAAAGCGTATAACATTAAATGCGATGCTGTACGGAACACGCAAAGCATTAAATGCACTCAACGGTCATCTTCTCCAACGCCTATAAATATGAAGTTCTGATGAGAAGCAAGGTTAACGATCCTGAACAAAACAACGCCTATTAACTTGCTGAAACTCTGTTCAAACTCAAAGCTCAGAATCTTCATCTTCATCAAAGCTCACTACATTGCTGTTGTAATATATTAGTGAGATTAAGCTTAAACGTTAAGAGAAATATCACAGTTTGTGATTATAGCTTTCAAGAAGCATTTGTAATACTCTTAGAATTGATTACATTAAGTTGTAAGGAACTAGAGTGATCGTGTGGATCAGAATACTCTAGGAAGTCTTAGAGGTTATCTAAGCAGGTTGTAACTAGAGTGATCGTGTGGATCAGTATACTCTAGAAAAGTCTTAGAGGGTATCTAAGCAGTTGTTCCTGGAGTGATCAGTGTGTGATCAGAATGAAGGATAGAAAAACACTTAGAAAGGGGGGGTTTGAATAAGTGTAGCTTTAAAAAACTTGACAGATAAAAATAAATTGCACAGTTATTTTTATCCTGGTTCGTTGTTAACTAAACTACTCCAGTCCACCCCCGCAGAGATGATTTACCTCAACTGAGGATTTAATCCACTAATCGCACGGATTACAATGGTTTTCCACTTAGTCCGCAACTAAGTCTTCCAGAGTCTTCTGATCACACACTGATCACTCCAGGAACAACTGCTTAGATACCCTCTAAGACTTTTCTAGAGTCTACTGATCAACACGATCACTCTAGTTACAATCTGCTTAGTTCACTCCTAAGACTTCCTAGAGTATTCTGATCAACACGATCACTCTAGTTACTTACAACTTAATGTAATTCTAAGAGTATTACAAATGCTTCTTAAAAAGCGATAATCACAACTGTGATATTTCTCTTAATCGTTTAAGCTTAATCTCACTAAAATATTACAACAACAATGTAGTGAGCTTTGATGAAGATGAAGATTCTGAGTTTTGATTTGAACAGCGTTTCAGCAAGTGTTTTTGAATAATCTTGTTCAGAATTGTTAACCTTGCTTCTCATCAGAATTTCATATTTATAGGCGTTGAGAAGATGACCGTTGAATGCATTTAATGCTTTGCGTGTTCCGTACAGCATCGCATTTAATGTTATACGCTTTTGTCAACTACCTCGAGCCTTGTTCACGCTGTGTCTACTGACGTAGCCTTTAATAGCTTTTAACGTTCCTTTTGTCAGTCAGCGTAGCTTGCCACTTGTACTTTCTTCTGATCTGATGTTTGTGAATACAACGTTTGAATATCATCAGAGTCAAACAGCTTGGTGCATAGCATCTTCTGATCTTCTGACCTTGAAGTGCTTCTGAGCGTGATACCATCTTCTGAGCTTCAGTGCTTCTGATCTCATGTTCTTCTGATGCTTCCATAGACCCATGTTCTGATTCTGCTTCGACCATCTTCTGATGTCTTGCCAGACCATGTTCTGATGTTGCATGCTGAACCCTTGAGACAAAGCTTCTGAGCGCTGAATTATGCGTACTCTTTATATATTTCCTGAAAGGGAAATTGCATTGGATTAGAGTACCATATTATCTTAAGCAAAATTCATATTATTGTTATCATCAAAACTAAGATAATTGATCATAACAAATCTTGTTCTAACAATCTCCCCCTTTTTGATGATGACAAAAACATATATAAATGATATGAATTTGCGATCAGAAAGAATAGTAGGCAAAAGACAAATTACACAGCTATAGCATAAGCATATGAATATGTCTCCCCCTGAGATTAACAATCTCCCCCTGAGATAAATAATCTCCCCCTGAAATAAATACTCGAAGAACTTTAATAAAGGACTTCCCTGATTATTTCGGTAGAGACGATCATATAAGCTTCTTGTCTTCAGAGAATTCATAGCTTCTGACTTCTGCTTCCATAGGACAGCTTCAGAACTAGAATTTCCTTAGATCCTTAGAACACTCACAGCTTCTGATTCCTGCTTCCATCTAGGACAGCTTCAGAACTTGAATTTCTTTGATCTTCTGAACATTCACAGCTTCTGATTTCTGCTTCCATTCAGGACAGCTTCAGAACTTGAATTTCTTTGATCTTCTGAACATTCACAGCTTCTGATTTCTGCTTCCATTCAGGACAGCTTCAGAACTTGAGTTTTCTGGATCTTTAGAACATTCGCAGCTTCTGATTTCTGCTTCCCTCGGATAGCTTCAGAACTTTGAATTTCTACCAACATCACTTCATGCTAGATTTGTATCAGAACATTGTTGAATGTACCAGAGCATCATCTGAGCATCTCTACATCCTGAAATGTTACAGAACAAAAACTAAACGACAAAAGTCAGCATGAACGAGTTAGAACATAAGATGTATGTTTGAACACATTATATGTATCAGAGCCATATAGGCTGAAATAATGTATCAGAGCAAATAATGTATCAGAGCCATAACATTATATGTATCAGAGCAAATAGAATTTTGTTAGAGCAAATAGACAAATATGGATCAAATTCTATTATCAGTGCTTCTGATTCATTCTTCTTTCTTGCTTCTGATCTCTGAAGCTTGACAGCACTCGGCTTGCTTCAGTTTCCATGGTTTTGCTTCTGTGTTTGCTTTGAAGATTCTCTTCACTTCTTTATACCTGCAAAACACTTAAACCATGTAGAACTTGCAGTTCTTGTTAGTGAATGTGTGGGAGCTTTACCCAGCAACTGATAGATTTAATCAAATCATTTATCATTTATCTTCTCCCCCTTTTTGTCATAACATCAAAAAGAACATTTCAAAAGAATTAGATGCATAAAACGACAAATAAAATGAAACACACGGAGAAAGAAGTTGATTTCATTGAAGTTTCAAGCAGCAGGTTCAGAAGTACATGAAGAAAGGAAAGATCAGATGCACAAAGACAGATGCAACGAGAAGAAAGAAACAACACAGACTCAATCTAAGATGGCCCTAGTCTTGACAAGATCTTGGTCAGCATCTCTTGAACCATATTGTTGTGTCCTTCTTGCCTCACCATGAAAGCACTATACTGATCATTGAGTGAGCTTTGCTCATCCTGTCTCTTCTGAATTTCTTCTAGAGTCCTTGCAAGACGAGAAGATTCACCAGAAGAAGCTTCACCGCTTTCAACCACAGGAATGGCATGTTGATCTGCAGCTTCCATAGATAGATCATTTGCTGGGATTTCCTCAACAGGAACAGTTTTGGCAACATGATCTTCAGCATCTGCTTCTTGCATAGAAGCATCTCCATATTCTGCAGCAGGAATTTCCGAGTCTCCATTCTCAAGTGCCTGAAGAATGGCAGCTAGATTCCTGGGAGCAGAAGGACCTTCAACTACTGGTGGGTCAACAACTTCTGGAATGACCAAGTTTGGATCTTTCTCAGACGGGTTTTCCCTCAGATAGTCAAAGAGAGTCTTGAAGTCTCCTAGCAGAACAGGATATTGAGGTATCCAAACCATAATCTCCCTGCAAGGATTTGCTTCCAATGCAGCAGCGAGTCTTAATTGTTCCATCTCATCCAAGAAGGGCTTCTCTTCCAAAAGATATCTTCCTTTGAGACGAGCAAACCAGAAGTCTTCATAATTCCTCAGAATTCCACGAGGCCGTGGGGCAGCAGCTACACAGGCTTCCTGAAGTTCTAAAAACAGAGCATCTGATTCTCTGCGAAAGATCCTCCAGAAGTTCCGCATAGCAACATCATTCAATCCAGAACTTTCAGCGAGTCTGAGAGTATCAAAGGTACTTCTGAGATTCCTCTTTATGTTTTCAAAAACTACACCAATAGGATATACGGGGCGGGATTTTATTTGGGTTTTTGAAAAGGCAGGTTTGGAAGTGAAGTACGGATGAGGTTCTCTATCCAACCTATAAGAAGATTCTGCTTCAGTATCAGAATCTAACACTACCACTTCAGCTTCAGGACGAGGCTTGGGAGTGTAGTTGCAATCACGGAGCAGCTGCTCATGTGATGCAGAGGTTGGAAAAGGAGAATCACAAGGATTGTTTTGAGAGGTGGAGGGAGTATGTTCAAGAGTAGCGTTGAGAGAAGGTTGAGATGGAAGGAGAGTTTGAATGGGTGGTATATCCAGAACAGGATTTATGGTAGGTGGAGAGGAAGGAATAGTTAAAGGAGAAGATGGAGGTGTAAGAACATGGGCAAAAACAGGTGATTCTGATGTGGCTTTTTCTGGTTCAGGTGTAGGGACAATCTCTATTGGTGCAGCTTCTGAACAAACAGCAGGAACAGAATTAGGTTCAGAAATGCATATACCTTTGGAACCTCTCAGAAAAGCTTTGGCCACATCCTCAGTCTTTTTCTGCTTCTTACTCTTCGGCTCTTCAATAACCTTTGCTTTGCCGCTAGCGATTTCTTTCCTTCTGACATAGGCCAGAACTTCTGGTTGATTCTCAGCCTCTTGAGCAGCATTTTCTTCATCTGAGCTTTGAATAATCATCTTCCTTTTTCTGATTTTCTTCTTCTCAACAACTTCAACAATCTCAGCATCGTTGTTTGACTTCTTCTTCTTTTTCTCAGCTTCCTTCTTTTTCTTCTCAAAATCAGCAGAGACAGCCTTAGCAACCTTTGCAATGACTTCTTCTTGGGTCACTTCTTTATTGGTGGCAGCAGCAGGATGATCAAACTTTCTTTTGGTCCTTTCCTCCTTCTTACGATTCACTTTAATAGGAGCACCTTTGTCTTGATCTTTAAGACTCTTATCCTCTTTTTGTGATTTCAGATACTTAGTTCTGACTTGTGGTACCTCACTATTGAAGAAGGTTTTGAATTCAGCTAGAACTGGCTCTCTTCTGATTGTTGTTCCAGCAAGAGGTTGAGGAGTCTTAATGATAGCCTTAATCACGTTCATCCTCTTTAAAGTGAATGCGTTCAAACAAGCCCCAGATGTGACAGCAAGGTCTTTCACAATACCTTCAGATTCCAGACTCTCAACAATCTTGGAATGCACCAGAAGGTTTGTAATGATTCTACCAAAAGGAATGATTGTTCCACCATTTTCTTTTCTGAAAGCGTTTCTGGAATCCTTTACTGCTTTCCACATATGGTTGAAGATAATGTAAACCACATCAACCTTCTTCTGAGTGGCAATGCAATAAAGAATATATTTTTGCTCATTGTTTATGAAGTCAGCGGCATGTGTCGCTTTCCTATGGTAGAAGCACCCAAGAATGATCTTTGTCCAGATTTTGTAGATATCTCTCAACTCCTTGACGTGTTTTGTTCTCTTGATATTTGAATAGAGAGTGGATAGAACCTCTTCCCAATCTTCCCTTTTATCGATTTCAAAAGCTCCTTCCGCGTTCTTCAAATCAAACATCACTCTAAGGATGTTTTCAGTAATAACAACAAACTTTCCATGGACGAAAGAAAGTATTGATTTTGGAGCAACCACAGCATGTGCCCAGAACTCCTTGACAAGATCTGGATAAACTGGGCCAACGAACTCAGCAAACAACAAGGTCCATCCTTGAAAGATGATGTCTTCTTTAAGATTAAATCCATGTTCTTCAAGGTTGTCAAAGTCAACAATAAGTTCACATAGAACTTCTAATTTGTTCTTGGGAATAGAGCATGCAACAACAGGAGTAAGTTGCAACGTTTCTTCTTGGAGATGATGAGGAACAGATGACTCAGCATTTTGGGATGAGGATGCAGCCATTGATGCAGAAAGACCAAGAGAAGCGAACTGGGTTTTCGATTAGGGTTTTTAGAAAAACGGCTAAGAACTTTTCAAACGAGAGAATGCAAGGAGAGAGAGAGAGAGACAAAGGAGCGAAAAAGATGTACGATATGATTTGAAAAGAATATATAGAGACGGATTTGAAAAGAAAAAAAATAATAAGAAATATAAATTGAACAGTTTCAGAATCAAAGGAAATCAATTTTATTAAATGATGAGTGACGTGAGGAGAGAGAACGTGGTAAATGAAATGATTTAATACAGTTACCTAGGTCGGCGTCTTTTCAACTGCACGCTTTGTATAAACCGTACAGACACGTGTTCACCATCAGATAATAGATGACAGCTGTAAATATCAGAATAGACTTTACGCCTTCAGATTCTGATCACTGCTTCTGATCTGATCAACTTTCTCTTTTGGAAACATTCCTTCTGAAGTGTGCTGATATAAATCTGAATGATCTTCTGATTCATTACTTCTGATGTACACAGCTTCTGGAGATTCACTTCTTTGTTCTGCAGCTTCTGATGAGACAAAATTGTATCTGCAGAAATTCTTAAGCTCTTGTTTCATCAGAAACAAGTTTATCAACAAAACAGATGGTTCCAAGACTAATGAACTTTCTTTTCTGATTTCCTACGAACATAGTTTCTTCAACAGATTTAAGAACCAGAACTTGGAAGATAATCTTTCTTCCCTTCAAGTGTTGAGACCAACTTGAGTCCAGGAGACATGTCATGTTGACTTTTATCTTCTTTGTCACCAAGAGAATCTGCAAAAGAAATAGTCTTTTTCTTTGGTACCCACATTTTCTTGGGTCCTCTCTTGTTAGTTCTCCTCAAGTTCTGATTGAACTTGGGTTTAGCATTGTAAGCAATAGGAGGAACAGCATGATAATTTTTAATGTGAGTTTCATGATATTTCCTAGGTTGTGTCACATGCTTTTTGGTGTGTGTTATGTGAAAACTTTGAGCATGTGAGGTGTGCCTAATATCATGAGAGTGGCCATACTTGAACTGATCATACAATGGCTTGTATGTGATTTTCATTTCATCAACAGGTTCAAGTTTGTATGGGGTTTCACCCTCAAAACCAATGCCTACTCTTTTGTTTCCAGACACAGCATATATCATAGAAGCTAGCTGACTTCTGCCAATACTTCTAGATAGGAACTTCCTGAAACTTAAATCATATTCTTTCAGAATATGGTTTAGACTAGGAGTGGATTTTTCTGAATCAGAAGGAGATCCAATATTATTGGATAATTTTAAAAGTTTTTCTCTTAATTCAGAATTTTCCAACTCAAGCTTCTTTGTTTCAAATTCAAATTGCTTTTTCAGCTTTTTGTATTTGAGACTAATCTGAGACTTGAGTTCCAGAAGTTCAGTTAGACCGGAAACTAACTCATCTCTAGTAAGTTCAGAAAATACCTCTTCAGAATCTGATTCTGATGTAGATTCTGATCCGTCATCTTCTGTCGCCATCAGCGCACAGTTAGCCTGCTCATCTTCAGAGTCATCTTCTGACTCATCCCAGGTTGCCATAAGACCTTTCTTCTTATGAAACTTTTTCTTGGGACTTTCCTTCTGAAGATTTGGACATTCATTCTTGTAGTGTCCAGGCTCATTGCATTCATAGCACATGACCTTCTTCTTGTCAAATCTTCTGTCATCAGAAGATTCTCCACGTTCAAATTTCTTTGAACTTCTGAAGCCTCTGAACTTCCTCTGCTTGGTCTTCCAGAGTTGATTTAGCCTTCTGGAGATTAAGGACAGTTCATCTTCTTCTTCAGATTCTGATTCATCAGGATCTTCTTCTCTAGCCTGAAAAGCGTTAGTGCATTTCTTGATATTAGATTTTAATGCAATAGACTTACCTTTCTTTTGAGGCTCATTTGCGTCCAGCTCTATTTCATGACTCCTCAAGGCACTGATAAGCTCTTCCAGAGAAACTTCATTCAGATTCTTTGCAATCTTGAATGCAGTCACCATAGGACCCCATCTTCTGGGTAAGCTTCTGATGATCTTCTTTACGTGATCAGCCTTGGTGTATCCCTTGTCAAGAACTCTCAATCCAGCAGTAAGAGTTTGAAATCTTGAAAACATCTTTTCAATGTCTTCATCATCCTCCATCTTGAAGGCTTCATACTTCTGGATTAAAGCAAGAGCTTTAGTCTCCTTGACTTGAGCATTTCCTTCATGAGTCATTTTCAAGGACTCATATATGTCATAGGCCGTTTCCCTGTTAGATATCTTCTCATACTCAGCATGAGAGATAGCATTCAGCAAAACAGTTCTGCATTTATGATGATTCCTGAAAAGCTTTTTCTGATCATCATCCATTTCTTGCCTTGTCAGCTTTACGCCTCTGGCATTTACAGGATGTTTGTAACCATCCATCAGAAGATCCCATAGATCACCATCTAGACCCAGAAAGTAACTTTCCAGTTTATCTTTCCAGTATTCAAAGTTTTCACCATCAAATACCGGCGGTCTAGTATAACCATTGTTACCGTTGTATTGCTCAGCAGAGCCAGATGTAGATGCAGGTGTAGGTGTAGACTTTTCACTTTCATCAACCATCTTTTACTAAAGCGTTTTTCTCTTCCTGAATCTTTTCTAAACACGGTTAAGTGCTTGCACCTTAGAACCGGCGCTCTGATGCCAATTGAAGGAAAGAAAAACACTTAGAAAGGGGGGGTTTGAATAAGTGTAGCTTTAAAAAACTTGACAGATAAAAATAAATTGCACAGTTATTTTTATCCTGGTTCGTTGTTAACTAAACTACTCCAGTCCACCCCCGCAGAGATGATTTACCTCAACTGAGGATTTAATCCACTAATCGCACGGATTACAATGGTTTTCCACTTAGTCCGCAACTAAGTCTTCCAGAGTCTTCTGATCACACACTGATCACTCCAGGAACAACTGCTTAGATACCCTCTAAGACTTTTCTAGAGTCTACTGATCAACACGATCACTCTAGTTACAATCTGCTTAGTTCACTCCTAAGACTTCCTAGAGTATTCTGATCAACACGATCACTCTAGTTACTTACAACTTAATGTAATTCTAAGAGTATTACAAATGCTTCTTAAAAAGTGATAATCACAACTGTGATATTTCTCTTAATCGTTTAAGCTTAATCTCACTAAAATATTACAACAGCAATGTAGTGAGCTTTGATGAAGATGAAGATTCTGAGTTTTGATTTGAACAGCGTTTCAGCAAGTGTTTTTGAATAATCTTGTTCAGAATTGTTAACCTTGCTTCTCATCAGAATTTCATATTTATAGGCGTTGAGAAGATGACCGTTGAATGCATTTAATGCTTTGCGTGTTCCGTACAGCATCGCATTTAATGTTATACGCTTTTGTCAACTACCTCGAGCCTTGTTCACGCTGTGTCTACTGACGTAGCCTTTAATAGCTTTTAACGTTCCTTTTGTCAGTCAGCGTAGCTTGCCACTTGTACTTTCTTCTGATCTGATGTTTGTGAATACAACGTTTGAATATCATCAGAGTCAAACAGCTTGGTGCATAGCATCTTCTGATCTTCTGACCTTGAAGTGCTTCTGAGCGTGATACCATCTTCTGAGCTTCAGTGCTTCTGATCTCATGTTCTTCTGATGCTTCCATAGACCCATGTTCTGATTCTGCTTCGACCATCTTCTGATGTCTTGCCAGACCATGTTCTGATGTTGCATGCTGAACCCTTGAGACAAAGCTTCTGAGCGCTGAATTATGCGTACTCTTTATATATTTCCTGAAAGGGAAATTGCATTGGATTAGAGTACCATATTATCTTAAGCAAAATTCATATTATTGTTATCATCAAAACTAAGATAATTGATCAGAACAAATCTTGTTCTAACACAGAAGACTCTGGAAGACTTAGTTGCTGACTAAGTGGAAAACCATTGTAATCCGTGCGATTAGTGGATTAAATCCTCAGTTGAGGTAAATCATCTCTGCGGGGGTGGACTGGAGTAGTTTAGTTAACAACGAACCAGGATAAAAATAACTGTGCAATTTATTTTTATCTGTCAAGTTTTTAAAGCTACACTTATTCAAACCCCCCCTTTCTAAGTGTTTTTCTATCCTTCAATTGGTATCAGAGCGCCGGTTCTAAGGTGCAAGCACTTAACCGTGTTTAGAAAAGATTCAGGAAGAGAAAAACGCTTCAGTAAAAGATGGTTGATGAAAGTGAAAAGTCTACACCTGCATCTACATCTGGCTCTGCTGAGCAATACAACGGTAACAATGGTTATACTAGACCGCCGGTATTTGATGGTGAAAACTTTGAATACTGGAAAGATAAACTGGAAAGTTACTTTCTTGGTCTAGATGGTGATCTATGGGATCTTCTGATGGATGGTTACAAACATCCAGTAAATACCAGAGGCGTAAAGCTGACGAGGCAAGAAATGAATGATGATCAGAAGAAGCTTTTCAGGAATCATCATAAATGCAGAACTGTTTTGCTGAATGCTATCTCTCATGCTGAGTATGAGAAGATATCTAACAGGGAAACGGCCTATGACATATATGAGTCCTTGAAAATGACTCATGAAGGAAATGCTCAAGTCAAGGAGACTAAAGCTCTAGCTTTAATCCAGAAGTATGAAGCCTTCAAGATGGAGGATGATGAAGACATTGAAAAGATGTTTTCAAGATTTCAAACTCTTACTGCTGGATTGAGAGTTCTTGACAAGGGATACACCAAGGCTGATCACGTAAAGAAGATCATCAGAAGCTTACCCAGAAGATGGGGTCCTATGGTGACTGCATTCAAGATTGCAAAGAATCTGAATGAAGTTTCTCTGGAAGAGCTTATCAGTGCCTTGAGAAGTCATGAAATAGAGCTGGACGCAAATGAGCCTCAAAAGAAAGGTAAGTGGTATTGCATTAAAATCCAATATCAAGAAATGCACTAACGCTTTTCAGGCTAAAGAAGAAGATCCTGAAGAATCAGAATCTGAAGAAGAAGATGAATTGTCTTTGATCTCCAGAAGGCTAAATCAACTCTGGAAGACCAAGCAAAGGAAGTTCAGAGGCTTCAGAAGTTCAAAGAAATTTGAACGTGGAGAATCTTCTGATGACAGAAGATTTGACAAGAAGAAGGTCATGTGCTATGAATGCAATGAGCCTGGACACTTCAAGAATGAATGTCCAAATCTTCAGAAGGAAAATCCCAAGAAGAAGTTTCATAAGAAGAAAGGTCTTATGGCAACCTGGGATGAGTCAGAAGATGATTCAGACTCTGAAGATGAGCAGGCTAACTGTGCGCTGATGGCGACAGAAGATGACGGATCAGAATCTACATCAGAATCAGATTCTGAAGAGGTATTTTCTGAACTTACTAGAGATGAGTTAGTTTCCGGTCTAACTGAACTTCTGGAACTCAAGTCTCAGATCAGTCTCAAATACAAAAAGCTGAAAAAGCTATTTGAATTTGAAACAAAGAAGCTTGAGTTGGAAAATTCTGAATTAAAAGAAAAACTTTTAAAATTATCCAATAATGTTGGATCTCCTTCTGATTCAGAAAAATCCACTCCTAGTCTAAACCATATTCTGAAAGAATATGATTTAAGTTTCAGGAAGTTCTTATCTAGAAGTATTGGCAGAAGTCAGCTAGCTTCTATGATATGCTGTGTCTGGAAACAAAAGAGTCGGCATTGGTTTTGAGGGTGAAACCCCATACAAACTTGAACCTGTTGATGAAATGAATTCACATACAAGCCATTGTATGATCAGTTCAAGTATGGCCACTCCCATGATATTAGGCACACTTCACATGCTCAAAGTTTTCACATTGCACACACCAAAAAGCATGTGACACAACCTAGGAAATATCATGAAACTCACATTAAAAATTATCATGCTGTTCCTCCTATTGCTTACAATGTTAAACCCAAGTTCAATCAGAACTTGAGAAAATCTAACAAGAAAGGACCCAAAAAGATGTGGGTACCTAAGGATAAGATTATTCCTATTGCAGATATCCTTGACTGCAAAAAGGACAAAGCACAACATGTCATGGTACCTGGACTCTGGATGCTCACGACACATGACAGGAAGAAGGTCTATGTTCCAAGACCTGGTGCCTAAGTCTGGAGGAGAAGTCAAGTTTGGAGGAGATCAGAAGGGCAAGATAATTGGCTCTGGAACTATAAAGTCTGGTAACTCTCCTTCCATTTCTAATGTACTTCTTGTAGAAGGATTAACACATAACCTCTTATCTATCAGTCAATTGAGTGACAATGGTTATGATATAATCTTTAATCAAGAGTCTTGCAAGGCTGTAAATCAGAAGGATGGCTCAATCCTATTTACAGGCAAGAGGAAGAACAACATTTATAAGACAGATCTGCAAGATCTTATGAGTCAGAAGGTGACTTGTCTTATGTCTGTTTCTGAAGAGCAGTGGGTCTGGCACAGAAGATTAGGTCATGCTAGTTTGAGAAAGATTTCTCAGATTAACAAATTGAATCTTGTCAGAGGACTCCCTAATCTGAAATTCAAATCAGATGCTCTTTGTGAAGCATGTCAGAAGGGCAAGTTCTCCAAACCTGCATTCAAGTCCAAGAATGTTGTTTCTACCTCAAGGCCATTAGAACTCTTGCACATTGATCTGTTTGGCCCAGTCAAAACAGCATCTGTCAGAGGGAAGAAATATGGATTAGTCATCGTAGATGATTATAGCCGCTGGACATGGGTAAAATTCTTGAAACACAAGGATGAGACTCATTCAGTGTTCTTTGATTTCTGCATTCAGATTCAATCTGAAAAAGAGTGTAAAATCATAAAGGTCAGAAGTGATCATGGTGGTAAATTTGAGAACAGATCCTTTGAAGAATTCTTCAAAGAAAATGGTATTGCCCATGATTTCTCTTGTCCTAGAACTCCACAGCAAAATGGGGTTGTAGAACGAAAGAATAGGACTCTGCAAGAAATGGCCAGAACCATGATCAATGAAACCAATATGGCTAAGCATTTCTGGGCAGAAGCAATAAACACTGCATGCTATATTCAGAATAGAATCTCTATCAGACCTATTCTAAATAAGACTCCCTATGAATTGTGGAAGAATAGAAAGCCCAACATTTCATATTTCCATCCTTTTGGATGTGTATGCTTTATTCTGAACACTAAAGATCATCTTGGTAAGTTTGATTCCAAAGCACAAAAATGTTTCCTTCTTGGATATTCTGAACGCTCAAAAGGCTACAGAGTATACAATACTGAAACATTGATTGTAGAAGAATCAATCAATATCAGGTTTGATGATAAGCTTGGTTCTGAAAAACCAAAGCAGTTTGATAATTTTGCAGATTGTGATATTGATATATCAAAAGTTGTTGAGCCAAGAAGCAACGCATCAGAAGCAGAGCTTCTCAGAAGCAAAGAATCTGAAGATCAAGTATCAGCTTCTCTGGAGAATCTAAGCATTTCTGAAGAACCATCTGTCAGAAGATCATCCAGACTCATTTCTGGTCATTCAGAAGATGTCATTCTTGGAAAGAAGGATGATCCAATCAGAACAAGAGCTTTCCTTAAGAACAATGCAGACTGTCAATTAGGTCTTGTATCTTTGATCGAGCCAACTTCTGTTGATCATGCTCTAGAAGATCCAGACTGGATAATTGCTATGCAAGAAGAACTGAATCAGTTTACAAGGAATGATGTTTGGGATCTTGTTCCTAGACCAGATGGATTCAATATAATCGGTACAAAATGGGTCTTCAGAAACAAGCTCAGTGAGAAAGGTGAAGTGGTAAGGAACAAAGCCAGACTGGTGGCTCAGGGTTATAGTCAGCAAGAAGGGATTGACTATACAAAAACCTTTGCACCAGTGGCCAGGTTAGAATCTATTCGTCTATTAATTTCATTTGCCACTCAACATAATATCACTCTCTATCAGATGGATGTTAAGAGTGCCTTCTTAAATGGTTATATAGATGAAGAAGTTTATGTCCATCAACCTCCTGGTTTTGAAGACTCTATGTCTCCTAATCATGTTTTTAAACTAAAGAAATCATTGTATGGATTGAAACAGGCTCCCAGAGCTTGGTATGAACGCTTAAGTTCTTTCCTTCTGGATAATGGTTTCACTAGAGGAAAAGTGGACACTACTCTCTTTTGTAAAACCTTTAAAAGGGATATTTTAATTTGTCAAATATATGTAGATGATATTATTTTTGGAACATCTAATGCTACACTTGGAAAGGAGTTTGCTGAGTCTATGCAGGCTGAGTTTGAAATGAGCATGATGGGAGAACTCAAGTATTTCCTTGGAATACAAATAAATCAAACATCAGAAGGAACGTATGTTCACCAAACCAAGTATGTGAAGGAACTTCTGAAGAAGTTTAATCTTCTAGACTGCAAAGAAGCCAAAACTCCTATGCATCCAACATGCATCCTAGGTAAGGATGAGGTAAGTAAGAAGGTAGATCAGAAGTTATACAGAGGTATGATTGGATCTCTTCTATATTTGACTGCTTCTAGACCTGATATTCTGTTCAGTGTTTGTTTGTGTGCTAGATTCCAATCAGATCCTTGAGAATCTCATTTAACTGCTGTTAAGAGAATTCTAAGGTATCTGAAAGGTACTACTAATGTTGGCTTAGTTTACAGAAAATCTAAAGAATACAACTTAGTAGGATTCTGCGATGCTGACTATGCTGGAGACAGAATTGAAAGAAAAAGTACTTCAGGAAGTTGCCAATTTCTTGGAAGTCATTTGATCTCCTGGTATAGCAAGAAGCAAGCAACTATTGCTCTATCAACAACAGAAGCAGAATATGTCGCTGCTGCTGGTTGCAGTACACAGATGCTCTGGATGAAGAGTCAGCTAGAAGATTATCAGATATTTGAGAGTAACATTCCTATATTCTGTGATAATACTTCTGCTATGTGTTTATCTAAGAATCCCATTCTTCATTCAAAGGCTAAACATATTGAGATTAAACATCATTTCATAAGGGACTATGTTCAGAAGGGTGTTATATCTTTAAACTTTGTGGATACAGACCATCAATGGGCTGATATCTTTACAAAACCCCTGGCTGAAGATAGGTTTAAGTTCATTCTGAAGAACATCAGTATGGATTTATGCCCAGAATGAGAAGATGAGAAGTTCTTACGTATGAGTATCTTCTGAAATGAATGTGAATTTTTTTTTAAAATCAGAAGTTCTGATTGAAATCTTTTAGAAATTATGATTCGGTTATTACTAACGTTTCATTGTCTAAGTTGATTCAGAACCTCTTTTAAAGCAAAACAGCTGTAACGTTTTATCTCGGGATGGTAAACCTGTCGTTACTATTCATGGATAAGCGTGCGTGCAGTTGAAGGGACGCCGACCATAGGTAACTGTGCTAGTCACCTCATTTGTCTTTATCATCTCTCCTCATGTCACGTAACATTAAATGCTATTCATCATTCGGTTCATTTTATTTTCTTTTAAATACTCTTCAAACGCTTCTCTTTCCCTCTTATATTTTCTCTACTACACTTTGTCCTTGTTCTCCTTCCCTATCCTTTTGCATTCATATCAAACCCTAGCTGTTCATTATCTGCAAATCCATCATGAACTCTTCATCAAGCCCAGGAAATCATGAAAATGATCAAAACAACAAGAGAAAAGCTGTTGAAACATCTCCTTCCAAACCCAAAAAGATAAAAATCACCTATGATCCTCTCAAGGTGAATCCATTCGAAGCAATGTTATCTGGAAACTATTCTAGACGTGTGTTTCATCCTCCTGGTGAAAGCCCTCCATCATCTCCATCTTCTTCCTCATCTTTCTACCTTCAAGACTCAACTTCCTCCTCATCTAACCTTTCCTCTCCCTCAACCCATTCCAAAGAAATCTCCTCATCTTCACCTGCTGAGAATGCTGTCTCTGATAAAGATTGTGGAAGATCTACATCAGAACCAAGTCTCCCTGACCCCTCGCCTGGAAGCCCAAGAAGCAGTCAATGAGGCGTCTCACTCCTTCATGGCATGCTGGCACATATTTTGTCTTAGCTAGGGTCCTAGGTTTTGGTCTTAGAGGTTTTCTTTCCTTGTTGCATCTGCTTGTTAAACATCTTCTCATGTAATATCGTTTGATTATCAATGAAAACTTTCCTTGTTTTACATTCCAGTGATTTTATTTGTCGTTTTATTCATCTGAATCTTTTGAAATATTCTTTTTGATGTTATGACAAAAAGGGGGAGAAGATAAATGATAAATGATTTGATTAATCTATCAGTTGCTGGGTAAAGCTCCCACACATTTTCTAACAAGAACTGCAAGTTCTATATGGTTTAAGTGTTTTGCAGGTATAAAGCAGTGAAGAGAATCTTCAAAGCAAACACAAGAAGCAAAAACCATAAGAAGGGTTATTCTGTAAAAAGAATAAGCTCATGGAAACTGAAGCAAGCTGAGTGCTATCAAGCTTCAGAAATCAGAAGCACTGATAATAGAATTTGATCTATATTTGTCTATTTGTTCTGACAAAATTCTATTTGCTCTGATACATTATTTTAGCCTATATGGCTCTAATACATATCATGTGTTTGAATATACATTTTATGTTCTGACTCGTTCATGCTGACTTTTGTCGTTTAGTTTTTGTTCTGTAACATTTCAGGATGTAGAGATGCTCTGATGATGCTCTGGTACATTCAACAATGTTCTGATACAAATCTAGCATGAAGTGAGGTTGGTAGAAATTCAAGCTCTGAAGCTATCCGAGGGAAGCAGAAATCAGAAGCTGTGAATGTTCTAAAGATCCAGAAAACTCAAGCTCTGAAGCTGTCCTAAACGGAAGCAGAAATCAGAAGCTGTGAATGTTCAGAAGATCAAAGAAATTCAAGTTCTGAAGCTGTCCTAGATGGAAGCAGAAATCAGAAGCTGTGAATGTTCAGAAGATCAAAGAAATTCAAGTTCTGAAGCTGTCCTAGATGGAAGCAGGAATCAGAAGCTGTGAGTGTTCTAGGGATCTAAAGAAATTCTAGTTCTGAAGCTGTCCTATGGAAGCAGAAGTCAGAAGCTATGAATTCTCTAAAGACAGAAGCTTATATGATCGTCTCTACCGAAATAATCAGGGAAGTCTTTTATTAAAGTTCTTCGAGTATTTATTTCAGGGGGAGATTATTTATCTCAGGGGGAGATTGTTAATCTCAGGGGGAGACATATTCATATGCTTATGCTATAGCTGTGTAATTTGTCTTTTGCCGTCTGTTCTTTCTGATCGCAAATTCATATCATTTATATATGTTTTTGTCATCATCAAAAAGGGGGAGATTGTTAGAACAAGATTTGTTCTGATCAATTATCTTAGTTTTGATGATAACAATAATATGAATTTTGCTTAAGATTATATGGTACTCTAATCCAATGCAATTTCCCTTTCAGGAAATATATAAAGAGTACGCATAATTCAGCGCTCAGAAGCTTTGTCTCAAAGGGTTCAGCATGCAACATCAGAACATGGTCTGGCAAGACATCAGAAGATGGTCGAAGCAGAATCAGAACATGGGTCTATGGAAGCATCAGAAGAACAAGAGAACAGAAGCACTGAAGTTCTGATGGTATCACGCTCAGAAGCACTTCAAGGTCAGAAGATCAGAAGATGCTTTGCACCAAGCTGTTTGACTCTGATGATATTCAAACGTTGTATTCATAAACATCAGATCAGAAGGAAGTACAAGTGGCAAGCTACGCTGACTGACAAAAGGAACGTTAAAAGCTATTAAAGGCTACGTCAGTAGACACAGCGTGAACAAGGCTCGAGGTAGTTGACAAAAGCGTATAACATTAAATGCGATGCTGTACGGAACACGCAAAGCATTAAATGCACTCAACGGTCATCTTCTCCAACGCCTATAAATATGAAGTTCTGATGAGAAGCAAGGTTAACGATCCTGAACAAAACAACGCCTATTAACTTGCTGAAACTCTGTTCAAACTCAAAGCTCAGAATCTTCATCTTCATCAAAGCTCACTACATTGCTGTTGTAATATATTAGTGAGATTAAGCTTAAACGTTAAGAGAAATATCACAGTTTGTGATTATAGCTTTCAAGAAGCATTTGTAATACTCTTAGAATTGATTACATTAAGTTGTAAGGAACTAGAGTGATCGTGTGGATCAGAATACTCTAGGAAGTCTTAGAGGTTATCTAAGCAGGTTGTAACTAGAGTGATCGTGTGGATCAGTATACTCTAGAAAAGTCTTAGAGGGTATCTAAGCAGTTGTTCCTGGAGTGATCAGTGTGTGATCAGAAGACTCTGGAAGACTTAGTTGCTGACTAAGTGGAAAACCATTGTAATCCGTGCGATTAGTGGATTAAATCCTCAGTTGAGGTAAATCATCTCTGCGGGGGTGGACTGGAGTAGTTTAGTTAACAACGAACCAGGATAAAAATAACTGTGCAATTTATTTTTATCTGTCAAGTTTTTAAAGCTACACTTATTCAAACCCCCCCTTTCTAAGTGTTTTTCTATCCTTCAGCAATTTCTTGCCTCACCTTTTTCTTTCCATCGGACGTCGTACCAAGCTCTCACCATTCTTGTTTTCAACCTTTGAGGATCATCCCCTTCTTGGTAAAAGTAGCATTCCACTGCGAGACCAACAGGTTTAGCTGAATTTGCATACCCGAGTTGTCGTCGGGCTAGGACCGGATTGTAGTTAATTCCTCCTTGTGTACCAATGAGGGGTACGTTGGCGAACTCTCCACAACTTTCAATGGTTTCTGTACCACAGCGAGCCAAGGTATACCAACGAATATCATTATTAGTAAGGGACATAAGTCTTCGTAAGCCTTCTCAGTTTTCCGTGAAGATAGGAGACTCAGGTAAGTGTGAAACAATCCATTTGAACAACAATGGTGCACAACATACAATGACTCCACCGCCTTGGCGATTCCTATGATGAACCGAGAAATACATGTGACCAAGCAAAGTCGGAACAGGATTTCCAATCAGAAAGATCTTTATGGAATTGATATCAACAAAATCGTTAACGTTGGGAAACAGAACCAACCCATAGATGAGCAAGGCTAGTATAGCTTCAAAAGCTATCATGCTACCAGTTTCGATGAAATCAAAGGCTTTCTTCATTAGGAAGTGTGAAGTTAAACCCGGGAGGTTTCCTTTGGTAGTCCAATTACTCTCTACTTCAGATTTCTTCAAGTGGATACTTGCTGCAATGACGTGTGACTTAGGAATGGCTTCCAAACCATTGAAGGGTATTTTGTCAGACATAGGAATACCCAAAAGATTGGCATATTCTTCCAAGGTCGGTACCAACTAGTAGTCTGGAAAGGTAAAACACCGGTAGACGGGATCATAGAACTGAACCAGAGTCTTGAGAAGTCCTTCATCAACATGAGTGTTCAGGATAGGCAAAAGCTTTCCATAACTTTTCCTAAAATTAGAAGGATCTTGTACAGAAGATGCTAATTCTATCAGTTTTCCCACATCAGGCGCTTTGAAACCGTACTTTTTGGTGTACCTTTTTACCCCTTCCATAACTTAATCCTATAATGTTTGCAAAGAAAATCCTCTAAATCTTTGGAGAATCATGTTTTTATGGAAAAAGATGGGTTTTTTAATGAATGCATGAATGCATGGATGCATGGATGCCACATATTCAAACATGGTAAAGCAAACATGGTAGCGCAAACATGGTAACGCAAACATGGTACTACAAACATGGTACACAAACATGGTAACAAACATGGTAACAAACATGGTACACATAGGTTCAAAGGTCCAGCGTCACGAGCATGAGGTCAGAGAACCAAAAATGGGATAGTTCTAGTTAATCACCTGCACAACATGTTCTACTGATACGTCAGAGTCTACATTTTTCTTTCGGATATTACCGGCTTGCCAATTAAACTTGTGAGCCAACAATATTCTCAAGAAAAACTCGTCTGAGTGTGGTTCTCCGCATGACAACTAATCCAAGTCTTCACCTGAATAGTTTCTGCACCACAACCTAATAAGGCCAGGATGGGTTGGGGTTCTACGGCCAACTCAGCTTCTACAGTTCAATGAAAGCAATAATGTCTTCGCTACGAAACATGCTAAACATATATTACCAACAAGGAACCTCCACTGAGCGGAAGGATTCTCACGTATGCCTGTACATGACTATACCCTCCACCTAATTCTTATGTGTACTTAATCCGGGTTAGGATTTGTCCATAATGTATCACTTGTAACAGAACCACACAAGTAACAGAACCAGAACCACACATGTAAAAAAAATGAAATGAAAAATATAGAAAATAGAATTAACCCTTCCTTTGGAAACAATAAAAAGATGGTCCCCAGTGAAGTCGCCATTTTTCTGTCGCGGGGAAAAATCGTATCCTTTTTTCGGGATGAGACACCTGATGCCTTCTTTGGGCTCGAGTGCTCAAAAAATGATTTTTCTTTTGTTCCGACCAAACTTTTTATTGTTTCCAAAGTAGGAAAAGGAAAAAAGCTGCAATAACCTTAAAAAGTGGGGGAGAGATCTTTGGGTAAGAGGGTTGGTTATATGAAGGGAAGGTATTAACACCCAACGTATCTATATTCTCTATAGGTTTCTTTTCTATGTTTTTCATTCCATGTTATTGAGAGGTTCTTGTGAAATAGGTGGGACCTAATGTGTTTGTTTGATTATGCTCGCAAAGATCATCGCGATCCTCTGCATACATATCCCTTAGAGGGAATCAGAGCATCTGTAGCTCGGGGTCTACGGGTGCTAAGGTTTGAGTGGTTTGAGGGAGAAGTTTTGCTCGCCAAGGATACGACCTTGTGCCTACGTATTCTCAAAGGGATGTTGAGAAAGTCAGAGCAATCGTAGTTCCCACTTATGCTAGTGGAAGCAAAGGATAAGAGACAAATGTCATCTAAATGTTCGATGTATCTAATCTATATCATCACATACATCTGTTTGTTTTTGTTTGAAAATCTTTTCATTATAAGCCCTGGGCCATGCCACTTATGGTGCTTAGAATGATAAAGATGCTTTTTAGCCAGCCTTGTGGCAAAAACTTTCAATGAAGTCAGCCTTGTGACAAAAAGTTTTGATTAATCAGCCAGCCTTGTGGCAAAAGTTTCAATGAAGTCAGCCTTGTGACAAAAACTTTGATTAATCAGCCAGTATGGTGGCAAAACGGTTTGATTGATTAGCCAGCCTTGTGGCAAAAAAGTTTGATTGATTGATTGATTGATTGATTGTGATGATATAGAAGAGATACTCCTATCATAGAGATGATAAATGTCTAATCTCCTAGGGTATTTGATTTGGATATTGGGGATGCTTATAAGAAGCCCGTGGGTCCTTGTACGAAGCCCAAGAGGAGGCTATTCGAGGGTCCTTGCATTGTAAGCCCAAGAGGAGGCTATGGGAGGGACAATCCAGGGTCCTTGCATTGTAAGCCCAAGAGGAGGCTATGGGAGGGACAAGTCGTTTGTACGAAGCCCAAGAGGAGGCATGGTATAGTTGGTTTGAGCTCTTAGAGCGATTTTACCGGGAAACCATACTCTATGTCCTAACCTATACTAGGGAGATTCTTTGCACGAACCCCAATAGGAGGCTATGGGGAACCTAGTGTTGTACTAAGTTGAACAAGCATATATATAACACAATCACAAGTATGAACAAGTACGAACAAATATGAACAAGTACATGAACAAATATGAACAATTATGAATAATTATATATGACAAGGTGTGTGTGTATATAATGGAGTTTATGAAGGAAATATACCTGTAAGCATGATCCATTTGTATACACGGGGGCTCGGGACTTATACTCGGGGAGAAAACCATTGAGTTTATTCAAAGCTATGTAAACAGGTATTTACAAGGGGCTTGGGACTTATACCTACATGGAGGCCCATGGTATTTTTGGGAAGATTTAAAGAAAACCTTCATTTTTTGATTTGTTGTTCGAAGTTAAAAAAACAAATTGAACGAGATATATACAAAAAGGTGTGTGTACAATGAAATACCTAATTTCATGTACAGGAATGGGACTTATACCTATGTGGAGGCCCATGTTTTATTTTATAAAACATGGTTGATTGTTTTATTAACAGACGCAAGGTTTCGTCGTTTGAAAAACTGTTTGAAAGTTTTGTTTTGAAAGAAGTTTTCTGTACAAAGAAAAACTGTACAAAGAAAAGGAAAGGGTATATACAAAAAGGGCTCGGGACTTATACCTACATGGAGGCCCATGGTTGAAAATCAATTGATCAATCCAAAAAAAGATTTAATCAATAGTTTCTTTTGAAAAGAAAACCAAAAAAGAAAAGGTTTATCGTTTTGAAAAACTGTGATCGTTTGTTTTGAAACGGTTTGAAATTTTGAAAGAGATCAAATTAACTAAGATAAACACAAAGATTATACTTAATTTACACCTAAATGATTAGGGTTTGATCACAAAATATTTACAAATGATTAAGTTTGAAAAATCAAATGAAAAACAATTTTTAAGGTATTTAAAAACACTTAAAAAAATGTCATTTTAAACCTATTTAAAAATGTATTAAATAAATATTTTTTGGTGATTTTTTTTTGGTATGCATAAAATACATATATTAAATGAGGAGTGTACAAAAAATGAAATTAAAATGAGTTAATTTGTTTGGTTAAATTAATTGATGAAGTTGTGTAAAAAAATTGAAGAAAAATAGTTGTAAAAAAAATGGTTTGGTCCTGCCAGGGTTTGAACCCACGCCCTCTCTCTCACCAACCAAAACACTTGCCAACTGAGCCACGCTTGTGGCTTGTAATACATACGCCTTCAATTGAATATATTTTGAAACAAATATTTGAATTTCTCAAACCAAAAAACGCGCCAAGAACACAACCCTAACTGATTTTTGAAAATCTCCAAATCTGTGTGGTTTTGATCAAGTAAAGGGTCTATCTCACTCGGTTTTTCACAAGGAACATGATGGTATCATTTAATTTTATTTATTTTCACCCTAAGATCATTAATTCTCTGATGAACACGAAGAACCCTAATATGACACATCATTGTGAAATCGTGTATGATCATGATATGATGCAATTGATTGAGGGTTAATGATCCTCATAGGTGCAGAAACAAGATGGTATGTTCATATTTCATTTATGATGCATGGAGAATAGAGTTTGAAGTTCATGAACACTTACCTTAAAAACGGCACAACTGGAAATCGAATTCTTCAGTAGAGGTGTTACAGAAGTTGTTTGATGATCTGGATAGCTTCAATGGACCTTAGGGAAGGTGTCTGGATGCTTGGGATGGATTGAATTCATCTGGATCATTCCATGGAACCCGATCTGCAGTAGGACCAAGTGTGAATCGAGCTTGATGATTCTGAAGTTTTTGGTTGATGATGAGTGTTGGGATAGTTCATATGAAGTATATGGATGGTGTTTGAAGTGTTAGTTTGGACAGAAATGAGCCTGAGTGAAATTTGGCATGATAAGGCTCAATATGTGTTCATATGGAAGTGAGGTAGTGATTCTGAGATTTGAAGTGTTTTGGGGTGTATGAATGGATCAAGCACATCCCATATGATGTTTATGAGTTGTGGGAAGCATTATTTTGGCCAGAACTTCAAGGGTTTAGAGGTTGAGATTTCTACCTCTTTGAAACATAAGAAACTTGCAATTCAAGAAAGAAAGAGAAAACCTATAATTTGTGAGGTTTTGGTGTGATTTTGGAAGTGATTTGAACCTCTATTTATAGGCCAAAAGTTCTGAACTCAGACCTTTGCAAGTTGATCAAGAAGTGATGATTTGGCTTAAGAGATAAAATGGAATCTTTCACATTAAATGCAAATGGTTAAAAGTGACTAAACCATGGTTAAATCTCAAGCTTCTTATCCTCTTCCATTCTGATCTCAAACCAGAAAAATATCTTCCAATTATTGCATTGGTGTGTCATCACTTGGATTATAGATCATGTAGTATTGAAACTTAGTGAAAATGGCTTGAAATTTCATGCATAATGACCTCTAATGACAAAATTCAAAACCATGGCTACACTCCATATTTTTTCATGCTCTTGGACATTTTGGAAAGCTCATGTTATGTACTTCAAAACCCTAGTTGAAAGTTTCTTCAAGACCCTTAAGGAAATGGGTGAAAAAGATCCATGAACTTTGAAGAAAATGAGATTTTAAGTGAAATTTTCAAAAGATACCAACTTTGAAGCTCCATATCTCTTAAATGGTTGATCTTATGGAAAAAAATTATATGTGACAAAGTTGTTCATTGGATCAAAATCTACAACTTTCATGTTGGAAGTTTTTTTCGGTTTGTAGGTGAAATTTTGAGTTATTCCCTTCCAAAGTTTGGAAAAAACTATTGAAAAACACTTAGAAAATTTTCTAAGTATGAAAGTCAAACTTTTGACTTTTTGATTCTTGATTGATTTTCTTGTTTTTTCTTGATCAAATGACTTCATATATCATATATTGATGATTTGAAACTTCAAAAGTCATGGTTGACCAAAATTCCCCAAAAGTCAATGGTGATCTTGTACAGTTGACTTTTTCAGACGAATCGCGTTTCTGGAGATTTCAAATGAATCAAGCTATCCTCATCAAATGAGTGGTATGAATGGATCATATTGAGGTATTGGAGGATATTGAATCATAGTTTGAGTTGTGACATCATGTCTTGAATTGAGATACAATTTCCATTGTATATTGTCATAGGGATTATTTGAAGATGATTGAGGCCTTTGATTGACTTCCTGGGGATTTTTAGGGTTTCCCAAATGTGATCCTTGATTTCAGTCCCTGATAGTTCAAAAACCCTAATCCGATGATTTGAAATTTCACTGTTGATCAATCTTTGTGTAGGAGATATTCTGAGCCAATGGATTAAGTCAAAATGATGCACTTGGGGTCTTGAGGTCATTTCCCAAGTCATTAGGTCAAATCCTGAGCAAAAGTCAGGGGTGTGCTATCTTCAGTCAAAACCCTAATTTGGTTGATTCAGTGCCTTTGAGCTTGTTGAAATGAATCTTTGGGGACCAAATGTTGATTGTTGATGAAGATGATTCATTTGAGATGAAGGGGAAACAAAACCCTAATTGGTTGTTGCTTGTACTGATGAGTGATTTCTTGTTTAAATCCTGCTGAGTCACAAGTAACAAACACAGGCTATGCAATTTGTTAGAGATGCAAATGATGCATATGCAAATGATATGAGGTGGTATCTTAGGTAAAAAATTGGGGTATGACACTATCCAGGCGCATAACATCGATCCGAGGAATGTCATTCCAATGATTTATCCTAATCATGGAAGAGAGTGTGGCTAATGCATCAGCCAAGTTGTTTTCTTCGCGAGGAATGTGATGAAAATCTACCCTGTCAAAGAATGGTAACAATCTTCTCGCGTAGTCTTTGTAAGGAATTAGCCCTGGTTGGCGTGTTTCCCATTCTCCTTTGATTTGATTGATGACCAAAGTAGAATCTCCGTATACATCCAAGTGTTTGATTCTTAGATCCACGGCTTCTTCGAGACCCATGATGCAAGCTTCATATTCGGCCTCATTGTTTGTGCATTTGAAAGTTAATCTGGCAGTAAATGGAATATGGGTACCCTGAGGTGTAACAATGATTGCCCCAATTCCTCGTCCATAAGCATTGACAGCTCCGTCAAAGATTAAGCCTCATTGGGATCCTATCTCAGGTCCTTCGTCTGGTAGTGGCTCGTCGTAATCTTTCATCTTGAGGTACATGACGTCCTCGTCCGGAAAGTCAAAACTGGTTGATTCATGACCATTGAGTGGATGGTGAGCCAGGTGCTCAGCTAGAATGCTTCCTTTCACGGCTTTCTGTGCGTGATACTCAATGTTATATTCTGATAACAACATCTGCCAACGCGCAATTCTCCCAGTTAAAGCAGGCTTCTCAAAGATGTACTTGATTGGATCCATATGAGAGATCAAACAAGTAGTATGTCGAATCATGTACTGGCGGAGACGCTTGGAAGCCCAGGCCAAAGCACAACACGTCTTCTCGAGCATGGAGTAGCGGGATTCACAGTCAGTGAATTTCTTGCTTAGGTAGTAAATGGCATGCTCTTTTCTTCTCGTCTCGTCTTGCTGTCCAAGGACACAACCCATGGAATCTTCTAAGACGGTTAAGTACATTATCAAAGGTCTTCCTTCCACTGGAGGAGACAAGATGGGTGGTTCGAGCAGATATTCTTTAATGCTGTCGAACGCTTTCTGACAATCGTCTGTCCAGACGCAACTTTGATTTTTCCGTAGAAGTTTGAAAATAGGAGCGCAAGTTGCAGTCATGAGATATATGAATCTCGAGATGTAATTCAAACGTCCAAGAAATCCTCTAACTTGTTTCTCGGTTTTGGGTGAAGGCATTTCTTGAATTGCCTTGACTTTGTCTGGATCTACTTCAATTCCTCGTTTGCTGACGATGAAACCAAGGAGTTTTCCTGAGTAGACACCAAAGGTGCACTTGTTGGGGTTCAGGCGAAGCTGAAACTTCCGTAAGCGTTGAAATAACTTTGTC
Source organism: Vicia villosa (assembly GCF_029867415.1). Lineage (NCBI taxonomy): Eukaryota > Viridiplantae > Streptophyta > Magnoliopsida > Fabales > Fabaceae > Vicia > Vicia villosa. Next base: position 94,280,248 of record NC_081184.1, on the reverse strand, counting down.
AGATTCTGTATGTGATCTTCTTCATTTTCTGATTTGGCAATCATGTCGTCCACATAGACTTCCACTTCTTTATGCATCATGTCGTGGAAAAGCGTAGTCATGGCTCTTTGATATGTTGCCCCTGCGTTCTTTAGTCCAAAAGGCATAACACGATAGCAGAACGTGCCCCAGGGGGTGATGAAAGCTGTTTTCTCCATGTCTTCAGGTGCCATTTTGATTTGGTTGTATCCTGAAAATCCGTCCATGAATGAGAAAACTTTGGATTTTGCTGTACTGTCTACCAACATATCAATATGTGGTAAACGAAAATCATCCTTAGGGCTAGCTTTGTTCAAATCTCTGTAGTCGACGCACATGCGGACTTTTCCGTCTTTCTTAGGAACGGGAACAATGTTAGCTAACCACTGAGGGTATTCTGAAGTGACGAGGAAACCTGCGTTGATCTGCTTTTGAACTTCCTCTTTGATTTTCATGGCCATCTCCGGATGAGTTCTTCTCAATTTTTGCTTGACCGGAGGGCATTCTGCTTTTAATGGCAAGTGATGCTCCACTATACTGGTATCCAACCCTGGCATATCTTGATAAGACCAAGCGACGACATCTGAGAATGCTCTGAGCAGTTGTATCAAACTCTCTCTGATCTCTGAACTGAGCGAAGCTCCAATCTTAACCTCTTTTCTGTTTCCATCGGAACCCAGGTTAATGATCTCTAGAGGCTCATTATATGGCTGAATGGCCTCTTCCTTTTGTTGAAGTAATCGTGAAATTTCCTTTGATATTTCTCCGTCTTCTTCTTCCTCTGCCTCGAATACAAGAAACTCAAAGCTTGGAGAAGTCATACGATCGCACGTTTCAACGGGGTATTTTATGATTAATCTGCATATGTGTGTTAAGTTTTATTTAGACAACGAGGGAAGACTCGGTGTATGCAGTTAATGAAATTTTTGATGTTTTTTAGGGGTGTTTTTTAGGATTACCAATTTCCGAAAAAAAGAAAAGGAAAAACTAACGACGGAACAAAATGACATTTTTATTTATTGACAGTCATTTCTTGAAACAAAGACCCTATAAAACAAAACTCTATTGCTTTGGGCGAAGCAAAGAGGGACATTTTTCTAAGAAATAGTAAAATGCAATGCCCTATGAAACATCTCTTCACCCTGGGCTATGGTGAGAGGATAAAATAACGGTGAAAGTTCCTACTTAGGAGTGCGAACAACAGTTGAAACTTCAACAGCCGTCCAATAGTGGCGAACCCCTTTGTGCACTAAGTAATCTGGAACCTTAGGCTTAAGCTGGCCTGTGGTAGGTCTTGATTTACCAACCACTGTCTTTGCAACACTCAGACGATCTTCTTCTACTTCAGCAGACTGAGCGGTGTGAGCATACCCATTTCCAAGTGGAGTATGTCGGTTTTTCTTTTGAGGAAACTTCCAATCTTCTGAATGGAGAGACTCGTTGTCGGAGACACTTTCGAGATCATCCTCTTCTGTATTTTGGTCTTGCTCTTCTCCCAAGATGGCATTGACTAGATACGTGAACTCTAGATCCGTAGCCCCGGAAGGTGACTTGGGGATATAATCCTCAATGATGACTTCACCAGTCGATGATGATGAATAGCAAGGGTTATACATCTCCTTTGGCTGAGAGAGGTACTCATAATCAATGTTCCATCCAGTTGGAACAATATCTTCCAAAGAGATTCTTGAACTTTCAGGAGCGGAGTATTTCACCATGTAGTCGAATTTTCCGCTTGGTTCTCCTAATGTATCCCAAGTCTCTTCAGGGATAGGAGGAACTTCTTCTGATGAACCATGACTTCTGGTGGTGAAGCTATTTGTAACTTCGTCACTGCTTGGTTGAGTCTTACTTTCAGATCCCTTAGTCGGATAACAGCAAGGTGATTCAGACTCTGATAGGGATATGTATCCTGCTTTGTTAAGATAGGATAGCCATTCCTCTTCATCGGTGTTTTCCGTACCGATGGTATTGACTGTTTGTTGAACAGGTTGAAGAAAACCTCCACTGCAGAAAGTTTCTTGAATTGGGAGAACTATCTCAATTCCTGGAATAGTCTTTGATGATGTTGGAAAGAATCCAACTCCTGTTCTGTTCTTGTTGTTGGTAGGAATATTAATGTGCCCCCAACCACTGGTAGTGCCATCCTTTACAACTTGGATTGCATCTCTGTAGGAAGAAATAGACGCTGCTTTCTCCTTTCCTTTGTCCAAGGAAAGTGCTTGGAATTTAGTTCCAACAACTTCTTTTGGTTCTATGTCGGAGAATGATGACAGGCTACTGACGATCAGAGCTCGTTCTCCACATACGGTTACCAATTTGTCATTTCTTATGAACTTCAGTTTCTGATGAAGTGTTGAAGTAATTGCCCCAGCCTCATGAATCCACGGGCGACCTAGCAAACAACTGTATTGTGCTGGAATGTCCATAACTTGGAAAGTGATTTTGAACGTCTGAGGTCTAATAGTTATGCGAAGATCCACTTCTCCGAAAACTGACTTCCTTGATCCATCAAAGGCTTTGACGATGACATGACTTTCCCTTAGCGGGTAATCTTTGAAAGATAATCTTGACAATGTTGATTTAGGCATGACGTTGAGAGAGGATTCGTTGTCTATTAGGACTCCTGTGAGTGTATCACCCATGCAGCCAACTGAGATGTGAAGTGGAAGATTATGGTCTACTCCTTCTTCAGGAAGATCTTCGTCACAGAAACTCAGGCTAGTTCCCGCGGAGATGTTGGCAACGATGTTGTTGAATTGGCTTATTGTGACGCTAGGTTCTACAAAAGCTTGTTCCAAAACTTTCTGTAGAGCTTCCCTATGAGCTTCAGAACTCAATAGTAGGGAAAGGACAGAAATCCTAGATGGAGTATGTAGTAATTGATCTACAATGTTGTATTTACTCCTCGGGATTAACTTCAAGATCTCATCATTTTCTTTCGCTTGAACAGCATTGGTCGGATGATTGTCTTGCCTATGTGGTACTTCCTCCGAAGGTTTCTCCACATTTTCTGTCGTTCTGTTGAAGACTCGTCCACTTCTGGTGACTCGACTAACATCAGCAATGTTGACAACAGACGGTAATGGTATTTCCTTACCATTTTCAATGAATGTAGCATTGTACTTGTATGGTATAGCCTTGCTGGACTCATACGGTACAGGACCTGGTAAGTAGATGACTAGCGGAGCAACTGCTGTCTTCCTGCTATCATACTTAACTTGCATTGGTTCAACTTGATTAATTTGAGGAGATACGGTAAAGACTTCATCATCTTCTCTGTTGGCAAGAACAGTAATGGTATTGTCATCCATCAGCTTTTGAATGTCGTTGCGAACACGCAAACATCCTTGTGAATTTCTTCGACAAATTCTGCATCTACTGTAAGCGTGGAAATCTGTTCCAAAGTAGGCAAGTCCATTTAAAGTTTTATGGAACCTGACTACAGATCCTTCAAGATCTTCAACTTTGTAGATTTTGTATTCTCCTGGACATCCTTGAACCATGTTGATGTCATGTTCAGTTCTGACTCGGATATGTTGAATCCATCCTAAGTCCATTTGTTCTTGTAATGCAGCTTGAACTACGGCACATCCTTGATTATTCTTTGGACAAATATCGCATGTGAAGTAGTTGTGAGGTGGTACATGGTCGTACCCAGCTTGTTTAGCGTGCATCTTGACAAGATTTTCCCCTATCTGTCGAATGTCGTAGATTTGAATGACGTTAGGGTGTTGATCTATCAGATTCACTGAAGCTTCTTTATGCCGCGGCAAAGGATTTGCTTGGATGTTTGGATTAGTATCTTTGAAGGATAGCATTCCGCTCTTTACTAATCGTTGGACGTCAATCTTGAAAGAGAAACAGTTCTCAATATTGTGACCTGGTGCCCCCTGATGATAGGGACAGGATTGGTCAGCCTTATACCATGGTGATGAACTGTTTGTAGGATTTGGAGGACTCCTTGTCTGAATGAGTCCTTTTGCCAGTAATGTTGGAAACAATTCTGCATACGGCATTGGTACTGGGTCAAAGGCAGGATACCTTGGAGCCCGATTATTGTAATTTGGAGGTCGAACCTGCTGCTGAGGTTGCTGCGACCTTTGTTGAATTTGTTGTTGCGAGACCTGAGGTTGATAAGCTGGCGCTGAGTTAACAACCGGAGTTACTGTAGCAACTTGAGGTTGAAATTTCTTCTTGATTTTGTGCAAGACATTGCTGACATCTTGATCCTTTTTCTTCTGGAAAGAACTTCCATACTTCCTTGGACCAATAGAAGATTCTGGTTCTTTGTTCAAGCGTCCTTCCCGAACTGCTTCTTCTAAACGTACACCCATGTTTACCATCTCGGTAAAGTCACTTGGTGCACTTGCAACCATTCGTCCGTAGTAAAATGGACTCAAAGTCTTGAGATAGATTTTTGTCATTTCTTTCTCTTCAAGTGGTGGACAAATTTGAGCAGCAACTTCACGCCATCTTTGAGCGTATTCCTTGAAGCTTTCTCTATCCTTTTGAGTCATGGCCCGGAGTTGATCTCTGTCGGGAGCCATATCCAGATTGTACTTATACTGTTTGACGAAGGCCTCTCCGAGGTCTCGAAAAGTACGAATCTCTGAACTGTCCAAGTTCATGTACCATTTGAGTGCAGCACCAGTCAGGCTGTCTTGAAAATAATGAATGAGTAATTGTTGATTGTCAGTCTGAGTTGACATTCTTCGAGCGTACATTACGAGATGACTTTGCGGGCATGAATTCCCTTTGTACTTCTCGAAATCTGGTACTTTGAATTTGTGAGGAATCTTAACATTTGGAACCAGACAGAGGTCTGCAGCATTCTTTCCAAATAGATCTTGTCCTCGAAGAGTCTTGAGTTCCTTCTGCATTTGCAGAAACTGTTCCTGGAACTCGTCCAATCTTTCATACACGCCAGCATCCTCACTTGGAGCGTGATGATATACTTGTCCGCCCCGTGGAGGAAAAGTATGCATAATGGGTCGTGGAGAAGCCATGACAGCAGATCTTGGAATCTCAGCATTCTGTTGTGTGAAACCCATTGCCGTTGCTCTTGGAACTTCAATTTCCAGAGGTTTGTAACCCTCCGGTGGTTGCATCTCCATTGTAGCTCCTGGAACTTCAGAAACTGGGGGTATGTACCCTTCTGGAATAAAGTTATACGGCATGCCCCAAGGTCGGTTGGGTGGCATGGCATACTGAGGAATAGGAGTAGAAACAATCTCGGAAACCACAGTCTTTTGTGGTTCTTCTGGCGTTGGTCGATTCTGTGCAACTACCAGGGCTTCTACCATGTTATTGAGCCTTTCAATAGCATCTTTGAGAGTATTAACCTCTTCCCTGAGTTCTCCATTCTCTTGCTCAAAGTCTTCCATTCTTTTCTTGCGACTTGAACGAGTGTTGTATGGATGAGACAGCTTGAAAGTCTTGGTTCACCTCCTTCTCCTCCTCTCTTTCTGGAGAAAGGAAAGTGACTATTAGATCCGCGACAATTCTCGTGTCAGTGCGTACGACTAAAGCGATGTATGATATGCAATTAAGTTAATATTTTTCAAGGAAACACCATAATTACGTTATGAAACATCAAACTTTTATTAATTAAGCGAAAACGCCGTTTTACACACTTTGAAAAGGGAAATACAGAGAAACTGAGAGAAAGGACTTTAAAACTTTGACGAAGAGCCGACTTCACGTTCTAACATCTTCTTCTGTTTCTTGAGCTGAGCGTTCTCTGATGTGAGCTGATCGATGATCCAGGAAGCAGGAGGGATATGATGAGAAAGTGACGTTTGTGACACTTGTCGATCGAGCACTTCAAGTAACTCATCCTTCCTTCTTAGGATGTTTTGAATCTCAACATTTTCCGTGTTGACGATTCGATACTTGTTCCTCCAAGCATTCCTTTCTTGGCATACCTTGTTTAATGCCGCTTGTAATTTTTCAACATCGGTGGAGAAAAGGTATATTGGTTCCCTTAGGGGAATGGGTTCTTGATGCTGATATGGCATCCTGAGCTTGAATGCTCTGACGCGTACCCATTGAAGGTAAGGATCCAGGGAGATGCAAAGATGTTTTCCTAACAATCTTCTCCCTTTGCTGTGAACAAGACGCCAGGCTTGGACAATTTCCTTCTTCAGCATGTTGCCATGATCGTCGATGTTCTTGAAGAACAGACCCTCCAATTGGATGTTACTTGGTATATTTTTCATGGGATAGCCGTATTGACGACGGGCTAAAGCTGGATTGTAACTGATTCCTCCCTTAGTTCCAATAAGGGGTATGTTGGGAAAACTTCCGCAACTGAAGATGATCTTGGTTTCGTCGTTGTCAGGACTACACCAATCAATGTCCGTATGAGTGAGGGACGTGATTTTCTGTGACCAGTAAAGGCCATCCCTCATATTCCAGAAAGTGCTAGACTTTGGCAGGTGCAAAACGAACCATTCGTATAACAACGGTACGCAGCATGTGATTAATCCTCCTCGCTGCAGGTTTCTTGAATGCACAGAGTGATAAGCATCCGCAAGCAAGGTTGGAACTGGATTTCCAATTAAGAAGATCTTAATTGCGTTGATGTCGACGAAATCGTTAATGTTAGGGAACAAAAACAATCCGTAGATAAGCAAAGCCAAGACTTCCTCAAAAGCGCTCATATCTTGGATGCTGACGAAGTACCGAGCTTGATCAAACAGGAATTTGGAAGGCAATCCTTGAATTCCTCCTCTACTCACCATATGAGTTCTGATGTCGGCTACGTTCAAAGGAGTAGTTGCAGCAATGATAATGTCGTCAGGATTCTTTTCCAAACCAGAGTACGGATCTTGCGCGTACACGGGTATTCCAATCAGACGAGAGTACTCCTCCAACGTAGGCATGAGCTGATAATCTGGAAAGGTGAAGCAGTAATACGTTGGATCGTAAAACTGTACCAAGGTGGGAAGGATCCCATCCACAATGTTAGTATTGAGCAAAGGCAGAAGTTTTCCATACTTCTCCTTGAAAGCCTGGGGGTTGACCACCAGTTTTCCGAGCTTTCCCAGTTCCTCGACCTGGGGAATCTTGAAGGTGTATTTCCTAGCTCTCTTTCTTCCGTAATCCATGGTATAGATCCTTAAGTCCTTTCTCCGTTTCTCTCTTTCTATGAAGTTCAAAACGTTCGTTATTTAGTTTCCTTGAAAAACGACTCGAAAAAGACTCTTTAGTTTTTAGTTGTTATTAATGAATGATGCATGAATGCATGAATGCACACACAAGAGGTTTTAAACAAACATGGCGCGGAAGGGTATAGTGGTCATGAAGTCAAAACGCAAACCTCGCCCCAATGGTAAACTAAGGTTAAGGATTTTTGTACCTGTAGAACGGGTTCTAGGGGTCTCAGAGTTTTTGCTCAACCTTAAAGATACGTTGATTGGTATCTATAAGAGAGTTTTCTCTGAGTGTAGTATCTGCGTGACAATTACTTCCATAATCACCGCTTTACGTCCTAGCAAAAGGCTTTAAGTGGGGTTAATGTGTTTCTAGGTCCTCCTGGTACAAACCAGTCTCGGAATGCATTGGCGCAGTTAATCACAACCAGCCAGGAAAATCCCAAGAGTAGAATTGTGAACCAAGATTAGAGGGTCTTCACCGGGAAGACATCCTCCATCCTATCTTATGTTGCACTCAAATCCGGGTATAGGATTTCTCACCACAAGGGGGAATCAAGCCCTTTCCCGATACAGAATAAAAAAAATAAACAAATATAAATGCAGCAAACACATGAAATGACACAGAGGTTAGGCAGGACCTCTCTTGTTTGAGGGGGAATTTGGCATCCCTAATTCCTCATTGGGGTTGGACCAGCAACAGGTCAACCATTGGTTTGGATGAAAAACCAAGGTTTTTAACACTTATATCCCCAGCAGAGTCGCCATTTTTCTGTGGTGTCGTTTTTTTACCTCCCCGTTTCACTTGGGAGGACGGCACGCTAGACCCTTCACGCGAAATTTGGAAGGAGAATGCGCCCGTGGTGGGATGAATTTTATTTCAGTTCTTCCTACGATATCACACGAACTTTCTTATTGTCCTACGAGTAGGAAAGGGAAAAAAAGATCTCAACTAAACCCTAGGAGTTTGCTAAGTGTGGGGATTCACCTAGACTAGAAATTCTGGAGTTCGGGAGGTCGGTTATACATAGGGAAGTGTTTAAACACCCTACATATCTGTAGTACTCTACAGGAACCTTCTCTGTGTCTAAATGTGTTTGTGCTGCTAATGATTATTGGGAAAGTTTCTCCTTTGTGTTAGGAGAAGGAATTGAATTGAATAAAAGAAAGACAGACAGACAGACTGACTATTTTTGGTATTTTATTAGCTCGCTGAGGTTCTTGTGAACCTCATGCCTACATATCCCTAATGGAAGTCAGAGCTTAATGTAGTTCGGGGAACTAATTGATTATTAATTATATTTGGGTGCCTTGCTTGAAGCTCAAGGTTGAAGCTTTGAATTAAATCTCTGTTTACAGTAAAGAGACATGAAATCATCTTTACAGAGAGGTATTTGTACTATTCTACCACAAACATTTTGAAAGAGTGATAGAATAACTGGATTCATTTCATTAAGAGAGTGACCTTACTTGTGTGTTTGCAAGTATGCTAGTATCTCTTGAATGAAAGAAAGATGCTCGTCCAAATTAGGGAAAGTTACCACATGTTTGGGTTTTACTGCCAGCTCATGCCTTTCAAAATCCTAAATGGGAGACTTGATTGAAATTGAAATTGAAATTGAAATGTTTGTTTGTTTGAATGTGGTAGAGTAGTAAAAATATCTCTCTATAGAGATAAGCTATGTCTATCTATTGTATAAAAGATTTGACTTTAGCTGGCTTGCATGAGGCCCAAGCTTGAGGCTTTTTAATTGATTGATTATTATTATTATGACTCTGGGAGAAAAACTCCACTGGGGATTAATTTACAAGGGATTTTTTATGTTCTGTACAAAGCCCAGAATTGAGGCTGACTCTTCTTAGGGAAAATCTATTTTGATGGGTTTTATTTGGTGTTCTGTATAAAGCCCAGAATTGAGGCTGACTCTAACTAGGGGAAATATTATTTTCTGCCTTGTATGAAGCCCAAGGTTGTGGCTGACTCTTAAATAAACTGAGTATGGATGACTTTATGGGAAAAGATCCTAGATGTTAGGAATCTTTGACACACGACATATGGTTTATCTTCCTTGTACAAAGCCCAAGGTTGTGGCTGCTGAAAAATGAAAGACTCACTAGGGGAGACTCTATTATCTGCCTTGTACAATGCCCAAGGTTGAGGCTGACTATTAACAGGGGAGTTTTATTGTTTTGGTGCCTTGTATGAAGCCCAAGGTTGAGGCTAACTGTTTTTGTTGGATTTTGACTCTATTGAAGGATTTATTTATTAAAAGACTGATTTTTTTGGAAGCTAACCCTTTCTAGGGATTTTGACTTAGCTGGAGAAATTGTCTGTTAAAAGACTGATTTTTTGTCATGTTTTTTGGAGGCTGACCCTTTCCAGGGGTTTTGACTCTTTTGGGGAAATTATCTCCTAAGAGAAATGAATCTTTGGTTTTTGAAGAATTGTTTTGGAGGCTAACCCTTTCCAGGGGTTTTTATTAAAATGAAAGAAATGATTTGGAGGCTAACCCTTTCCAAGGGTTTTTATTAAGATGAAAGGCAGAAAGATTATCTAGTGGAGACTTCTTGTTTAAAGCCCAAGATGAAGGCTGACACATGCTGAGGATGAGCAAACATGGATCCTAGACTCTGCTAAGGAAGATTAATGAAGATAAGGGTGACAGAGACTGTCCATGTCTCCCATTCCAAAAGGTGTACTCAATGTGAAATTGAGACAAACTTAGCTTGTTTAAAGTCTGGTTTAAATTGGAAGAAACTCACCAGGGTATGTTAAAAGGTGACTAAAGACCTGTTCCTATGTTTATAAGAAACCTGATGGGTCCTTGTATACAAGCTCAAGAGGAAGCTGGAAATGCTTTTAAGAAGCCTGTGGGTCCTTGTACAAAGCCCAAGAGGAGGCTAATCGAGGGTCATCGAGGGTCCTTGTTATAGCACAAGAGAAAGCTATGTAGTTTTGAACTTATTTTGGCTTTAAGCAAAAGGGTAAGAGGTTTCACCGGGAATAATTCCTCTTTGGGTGGATGTGTCCTATTTTTTTTGGATTCTAAGGTTTTTGCCAAGATGTTTCACCGGGAATAATTCATCTTGGGGGTTTGAACTACAGATCTCTAATTAGGAAAGAGCCTTCACTGGGAAGACATTCTCAATCCTAGGTCATATTCCTATAATATATATATAGTTTAACTGTCCTAAGGTTTACACTCAGACGTAGTTCTAATATATATATAAACAAATCTATATTTGACAAATAATTTAAATAAAAGACTGTAAATTGAAAGCTTGTAAAGCCTAACCTGGATGGAGTGGAGGCCATTGAAGAAGTATGTACAGAGCCTCAACAGTAATTGGTGGATAACAGTTGAATATATATATGATAAACAATTAATGGTTTTTGAAAACAGAAGAAGTGAAGATGGACATAGGTCACATAGGCATCTGAAGAGTTTCACCGGGAATAATGCCCTTCAAATACCAGAAGAATGTTTTGAAAACAGAAAGGAGATTTTGTAAATACAGTTTTGAAAAAACATACTATGAAAAGAAAAAGGTGTTGGGACTTACACTCTATTAGAGGCCCACTTAAAAAATGATTTACTGTTTATGAGAAACAGTTGAAAATGATTGAAATGATATAAGGTTTTGTTGTTTGAAAACCTTAATCATCTGTTTAATCAGAGATTGAAAACAGTTTTGAATATTGACAAAAGTCAACTTAATTAAGGCAAAGATGAAATCTATACCTAATTAAGACCTAACTAATTAGGGTTTTATCATAAAATTATTCACAAAGTAATTAGGTTAAAACAAAATGAAAATATATATTTTAAAGTATTTAAGAAAACATTTAAAACATACTATTTTAAACATAATTAAAATACATGAAATAAATAATATTTTTATGATTTTTTTGATTATTCATAAAATAGGTATATTAAATAACAAGTGTGTGAAAAATGAAGTGAAAATGAATTAATTTGATAGGTTAAATAATTGTGTAAAGTTGATAAAAAAAAATGGAAGAAAAATAGTAGTAAAAAATATGGTTTGGTCTCACCAAGGGTTGAACTCACGCCCTCTTGGTTATCCAACAAAACATTTACCAACTGAGCCACGCGCGTGGACTGATTAGCAGAGGTGCCCATGTGATTATATGTGAAAGCAAAGCATGAAAAAGATTTGAAAAAAATAAAATGGACAAAAGGTCTGAGGGGGGGATCGAACCCCAGACCTAAGGCATGGCAAGAGTTTTGACGCGCGCTGTAACCATTGGGACACTACGATGAATTCGTAAGTGACACACCTATCATTCAAAATAAAATAAACTCGTTTCTGGGAAATTCAAAAAATGGCGCCACCATCTTCATCTTCAACCTCAAGCTTTTGAATTTCTGGAAATCGTATCTCTCTCAATTCTCAACCAAATCCAAAGATGTAAAGATGGATTTTGCTCGTTTTTGGACGAGGATCATGGTGGTGTCCTGAAAAATGAAGATTTGGCTCTGATCAAAAGGTGTTACAGAACTGTTGTAACGATCCATATAGCTTCAATGACTCCTTTGGAAGGTGTTGAGATGCTTGGCTTGGACTGAAAGTGCCCAGAACTTCTTGCTCGACCCCAACTGCAACAGCTCCAAGTGAGAGGTGAAGAAGTGTTTCAGAGGTTTGGATCACCTCTAAATGACTCCCCTAAGGTGTTTGAATACTTAATTCCAAAGGAAGAGTTCTAGTTTGAAGAATCCAAGTCTTCTTGCCAAAGAACCTTTGAAAACCTTAAGTATGAAGAAAGAAGAGAGAAAGCAAGAATTATGATGCTTTGGTGTGTTTTCTGAATGAGAAAGAGCCCTCTATTTATAGGCAAATGGATCAGAGCAATTGAACATAGCAAGCTTGCTTAGTGTAGTGAGTTTGGTTTCTTAGCTAAGAAGAAAATTTGAAAAGATCCTAAATGCAATGATGCATTTTCGGGCTAGCTTCCCCAACCATTTATCTTGTATGATCTAAGGGAACATTTCTGATTCACAGGAGAGTTCTAATTGGCTTAGAACAAGATTCCTTGATGATTCATCATTTGCCATAAATTCAAAAATGCAATCATTACATAATCACATGCCTTTGTTTTTGGGAATCTTCTCTAATCCTTATGCAATGATGAATTTGGATGCATGGCATGTTTTCAGATGCATTAGAGGTCGTGTAGCATCACTTAGTGAAGCAAAATGCACAAAATTGCAAAGTTTCAAATTGTACATGACCTATAATTTTACTTCATGAGGCCAACTTTGAACAAGCATAACTCTTAGCTCAAAATGAATTTGGAGAAGGTTGAACACAATTTGGAAAGCCCTAAACATCTACTTCAAATCATTAGTTTATGGTTCCTTGAGAATCCTTTGGCAAATTTGTGAAAAATGAGGCCAAAGTTGGAAGAAAACTAGGTTAAAAACACTTAGAAAATTTTCTAAGTGTTTATCACCTAAAACTTCAAAATTCCCAAATCTCTTAAATGATTGATCTTTCGAAAAAAGTTCCATTGTAAGATGTTGTTTTATTTTGCAAGATCTACAACTTTCATGTTGGAAGTTTTTTGAGTTGTGTAGGTGAAATTTTGAGTTCCCACAATGCCCTCAAAAACCCTAATTCCCGACTTTTGGCTCCTTGAAGATTCTTCTTGATTTTCTTTGGTCAATTGACTTTAATATCCATATATTGATGATATTGATCTTTGAAAGTCATGGTTTGACCAAAAATCTTAAAAGTCAAAGGTGATCCCATATAGTTGACTTTTTTCCAGATAAGGTGAGATTTTGGACTTTTGTGTGGAATTAAGATCTTCTCCTCAAATGAGTGATGTAAATGGGTTATATTGAGGTAGTAGAGGTTCTTGAATCATGTCTTGAGTTTTGGATCCATGCCCTGATTAAAAGTCAACTATCCAGATGAATTAGGTTAAAAACCCTAATTGTCGACCAGATGAAATTGGTGGCTGTGGATCTTGAATTGAGGTGTGATGTCCAGTGGATCTTATTGTATGGATCATTTGAAGATGATTGAAGTCTTTAATAGATGTCCTGGAGCTTTTTAGGGTTTCCCAAAGGCGATCCTTGATTTCAGTCCTTGATGGGCTCAAAAACCCTAGTCTGGTGACCTGAGTAAACCTGTACTCAGAGGACTGGGTGTCTAATCAATCATAGGTGAAAAAATGAAGCTCTTGAGTCCTATGATTATGTTAGAGACTAATCCTTCTACTGATTGATCCTTTGCCTGAGTTTTCTTGTCTTTGAACATCCTTGATTAAATGCCAAATGAAGAAGTGACTGCTCTGGGTACTTGCTTTGACCTGATGAAAATCCTGAAGATATGTCATCTCAGGGGGGTAAAAAATTAGGGTATGACAAGGAGCAGGGATCTCAGCATCTGGATTTTCAAGAGCAAGAAGTATTTCAGCCAGATTCTCAGGAGGTGTTGGAGCAACAAGTTCTGGTGGGTATTCAACTTCTGGATATACCATATTTGGTGCTTTAACAGAGGGATTCTCCCTAAGCCAGTTGAATAGAGACTGAAATTCGCCAGTCAGAACATTGTATTGTGGCTTCCACACAACCATAGCCAGAGGCTGCACTTCTTCAAGCTCATCAACAGACTCCTTCTCTATAGCTGGCTTCCAGTTTGTAATAGGATGAAAGTACTTACTATCATCTAACTCCAAAAAAATAACCAGAAGGTCCAGGAGCATCAGCCAAGCATCTCTTCTTGATATCCAGAAAATCAGCCTGAATATCCTTCTTAAAGATTTTCCACAACTTGCTGGCAGCAACATGATCCATCTTGGAGTCATGAGCAGCTTTCAGAGTATCTAACCTTGTTCTGACCTTATACTTTAAAAATTCACAACAAATATCAACAAAGGGTTCAGGAGGGTTGATGGTGAAACGAGAATCTGGGTTAAGAATACAATAGGGTTCAGGTTCTCTTGAGAACAAAGCAGAGGTGATAGAGGAGGATAGAGAGGATGAAGAATCTGCGGTGGAGGTGGTTGAGGGGTCAATTAATGGTGAGATTGCAGAAGGAATGGAGGTGGTTGAGAAAATGTTTTCAGATGGAATTTGTGGAAAGATAGCATTTAGAGGTTGGGGGTTAAGAATTGGTTCAAAATGAAGTGGACAGTTTCTTTTAGAGGTGGTGGAAGAAGATGGAATTTTAGAAGGAGGTGGCCTTTTCTGAGGGGGAAGGGCAGAAGTGGATTGTGAGCTAGAAGAGTCTGATTTGAAAGCATCTTCTATGAGCTTCTGAAACTGTTCAGAAGTTCTAGCTACTTTGAGAGACTCTGTTGATACACGTTCAGAATTAGTATTAGGTACAGAGTCAGAGATTACAATACTTGAAGATTTCTTCTGCTTCTTGTCTTTCTTAGCATCAGGTCCTTCTTTTGTGACCTTTCTTTTCAGCTTCTTCTCTTTCTTCTTCTTATCCTTCTTCCTTAACTCATCCAGAGATGGAAGAGTTCTTCCACGAATCCAAGCAGGATCAACAGTAGATTGTGCTTTAACACAGTGTCATACCTCAAAATTTGCCCATACTATTTCTCTTATACAAATTCAAATCAATACATAAAGCTCCAAGACACATTCTCCTATACAAGGCTCAGAAACTAGGGTTTGGTTTGTTCAAAGGAAAATCAATGAATCAATGGCTCCAAGGCATCCCATATGGCTCAAAGTATCTTACATTACCTCTATGACAAGTATCAAGTCTCAGCTTAAAAGATTGATCACTCAAATGTTCAGAAAGTCAACAGTCGACTGGGTTGACCTAAAAAGTCAACTGTGGTCAAAGTACAGTCAAAACTCCTGATTTTTTGTCAACATCCTTATCTTGAAGTATCATTCACCATTTTATCAAGGATTGATCATGGTTCATCAAGAAAAGATCAGAAGTCAACAAATTCAAGAGTTTCTAAATTAGGGTTTTCGTAGGAGAAAGTCAACCGAACTTTGACCAGCCATAACTTTCACATGGAACATCAGAAATTTCCCAACCAAAGCCTATCTTAAAGGAAATTGAATTTTCTACATTTTTGTGTCTCACAAGCCAAGGCCAGAAATGCACCATTTGAGAGATATGAGCCAAAACATTACAGGTCCTTCTAAAAGATTGCAAAAAGTCATTTTTTTCTCAAAGCTCATAACTTGAACATGGTAGACTCAATTGAGGTGAGACCAAAAAGGCTTATTAGAGGACTATTCAAGCTTTCCAAAAAATCCTAGAACACTTTCATACCTTAAAAATTGAGAGAGTTATGCATTATTAAAATTGACAAAATTTTGAGAAAGTGCATGAAGTAAAAAGTGAGCAAACTTGGATTTTCCACTTAATGGGCCAAAGTTGGTGTTCCTAAACATGTCCATGGTATAATTAGCGGCCCACCACGCCATCCTTTCATTATTATTATTTTTATTTATTTTATTTTGAATTATATTCATTATAATTCAAAATTTAATGAAAGAAATAATGGAAATCATATAGGATTTGATTTGGGTTTATTTTTCAATCAAATATGGAGCATATTATTCAGAGAAATCAAAGGAATTTCGTTGGTTTGGAAACTTGCAAGATATACTCCAAAAATAGAAATTTTAGGGCAAATCTTCAATCAAAGATTCAAACCTCCAATCATTGATTTGGCTCAAAATTTGTTAACCTAATCTCTCCTCTATATATACCTAATGTATCCAGACCACAAGGGACGAAAAAAGGAGGATTGGAGCAAGGAATTAGGGATTTAAAGGAAGCAAGAATTCAAAGGAAAGGGCAATTCGAAACTTGGTGTTGAAGCCTTGAACGAAGCCAAATCATTGTCCCAATCACCTCCAGGGGCATCACAGAGTGAGGTTTGATCATTCATTATACATGGAGACCCGTAAAACTCATGTTCATATGTAGCATATTCATGTTTTTTTCATATATTTAAATCTCGTGTTTTATCAATCATCAATTGAACCTAACCGGTTTGTTGAGTTCCTGACATGTATTAGGGGGAATATGGACCTTCGTATCGAAGATTTAATGCAATATTGGCCGAATGCCATTGTTAGGGCAAGAGAGGTCTTGCTCTTCGTATCCATCTTTGCAGGGACTTTCAATAAAAAATAAGGCCACCATTAGATTCGTAGGGTTCCAATTAATGGATCTGGGTTATCCTTTCTCTTGTTTGATCGTTATTTTTAAGGTGTTGATTTTTGTAGGTTAGCTACGAGGTTTACCGTAGCTAAATTGCAGCCAAATCGTGGCTGTTGCATGAGTTCATAATTTGCAGGGCTGGAAGAAGAAGGAGACGCTGAGGTGGCGTCGTCCGACTGGTTGAATTCAAAAGAGGGGAGCGCGCTTTCCTGTGCAGATTCGCTACTCCTCTCTACACGTGTGGGAGAATGCAATTGGCCAGTCAAACTAACGAAATTCTCTCTCCGTCCATGAGTGGCTGGTCAATGGTCAAGGACCCTCTCTCTCTTCCCTCATTGGACGCGCCATATAACAGGGACCCACACTCTGACTCTTTCTTTGAATTAATTATTTGGTTTATGGTTTATTATTTAATAATTCGTGATCCGTGTTTTATCAGAAAAACTGTGCAGTCCAGCTGGCCAAGAGAAGAATCTATGATCAAAGGGGAGCGGGATCGAGTCCCAGTGTCCCACTCTTATTTTATTTTCTCTGTTTGTGAATATTTCTTCACAAATCCCATATGGCTTTCACGTGCACACTCATGGTGCACCATCAACGCTAGCCCTCAGATCAATCTCCACGCCAGATCCAACGTGCAATAACGGGATATCCACGGTACACCTTCAACACTCCACCACACAGAATCACCAGGTTGTTTCTTTCTATTCTTTACTGTTGGCAGTTTTGTTTATTTACTTTTTTATTTTATTTTATTTAAATGTTAGTTTAATGCTTATCTTTTTTTAATCACCAACTATCTATCAATTCACCAATAATCAAATAAATAATTTTAATTTAGGATTGATAATTTTAATTAGTTAATTTAGTTTGAATAACTTAGATTAATTTTAATTTAGGGTTTTATTTAATCAATCAACATTTTTATAAGTTTAACGGATTTAGACTTAGGGATTACCCTCAAAGTTTAAAAAACATAAATAACCCTAGGTAACCTCGGGTAGTGGTTTGCAACCCTCACAAATCTTTTAGGTCACAATAAGTTTTCTTTTTAGGGTTTATAATCTTTAATCAATTAAGGTTTGTCTTAGATCATTCATGCACTAAAAATTCTTCTCTTTTGTGCAAGTTTTCAGGTTACCTCAAGATCCTCCGATTACGCGCCCTACCAGATCAAAAAAGAGATAAGTTCTAATTCTTTTCTTATTTAAATTGTATTTTTTGCCTTATAGGTTAAATTAAGGTTTATTTTCAATGTCAAGGAATTCCGCATACACTCACCCCTATCTACTTTCTACTTAATTCTCAGATGATCAGAGTCAATCAAGGGTTCGAGGGAGATCAAAGCGTTCAAAGATGTTCAAAACTAATTTTGGTCCCTCTTATTTTCCCGCCTTTTAATTTCCGCATTCCCCTACAGGTTTTTATTGTAATCCCCATCCCCGCAGGTGTTTATTGTAATAGTATAAGACTATTAAACTGTTTTACCTTTCTGCTGTGGCTAGTAATCTTAGGGAGTGCAAGCCTTGTTTAAAATAAATTAGCTCACTAATTATAAGATAAATATCTGAATTGAACCACGTGATTGTGCATCCACACACCTTTAGGGTAACCCTTCTTATGTTGCCTGTTGCCTTATATTGTTGCCTGGTTGCCTTATCAATTTTGTTGCCTAAAAATAGCCAAGTCCCACGATTCCGAGGATACCTAAAGCAATGTTGCCTTCAAAGTTATTGAAACTCCCCCGAAGTTGCCTTATGAAAAGGGATTGTCCCTATTGCTAAGGTATCCTCGCATGATGCCTAAAAAGATAAAAAGGCTATTATGGTTCTTCCCTTAGACTACCTGCCTCTCTATGGCATGGGACAGTCTTATGGCGAACGAACTCTCGATGACCCTTCAACCTCCAAATGAAAGGCTTCCTGCCCTCTTATGGCATGGATAGACCCTTTCATCCTGAAAGGCTAAAAGAACTGTTTTCTACATTACTAAGGTAATTGCCCCTAATTGCTTTGCCTTGCTCCAATTTTTTTTCATATTCTTTCTCATAAACCTTCAAAATGGCTACGCTCATTTACGAGCTAAAGTCCATATTCACTTCTTCTACATTTCTGAACGAACAAAGAGCAAAGCAATTAAGAGCCCATGGAAAACCATGGATGCAAAGGGTGCCTTACACGTTCCCTTTGCATAATTACCCCCCGAACTCAGTTTTTATTTAAAAGGTTTTTCTTGTTCTTTTAGCCTTTCTGATTTAATTTGGATAAAATAAAAGTCGGTGGCGACTCATGCTTAACCGCTACATTCCAAATAAAGTCAGTTCACCGTATTACATAACTGACGACTCTGTTGGGGACGCTTTCGAATAAAAGAGGGGTTACCTTAAAGTTTAGGATTCACTTTAAAATTGTTTGATTTGTTTGCTTTATATTTGTGGGCTTCTTTGGGTTTACTTGTGTGAAAGATCCTAAACCGGATCTGAGTACCTTAGGTAAATGGCATGAGACCAAGGAGACTGCACAGCGTATACTGATGTGGTTGATAGGGTGGCCATCGTTAGTGTGACACATTGGTTTGTCCTGGTGTTCCTTGGGATCCGACTCGAGGAAACACTTGGCTGCTGCGTGGTGTCATTAAGCACTAATTTGCCCTTAGAATCCTAGTTGAACTTGACTTTGTCCTATTAGAAAGTAGCGAGGTGGCTCGCTTTGGTTCCGACTGAAGTTAGTTGATACTCGAAGCTACACTCATATGGACTGGACTTTCAGGACCTTCTCGGTTGGTGATTCGATTGCCGAACTGAGATAAGCGCCTTCGAGAAAGGTCAATGATATGAGCTCCCTAGAACCCGATCTTTATATAGGACAGGTTGAACCAACTAAACTTCAATGGGGAGGGTACTTACCTATGAACTTCATGCAAGCCTCTAAACCTAACGGCACTTGTGTGAGTTAATTGTGTTTGCTACTAACCTTTGTTTCCTTGCAGGTTTTGTTAAAGGACTTGTTTGCCCTTACTATCTCACGATGCGCCTAATGCATTGCATCCGCATAACATCATGACATCATAACATTGCATGTTTACTAACCCTTTCAAGGATCTTAGGGATTTAGGGCGCACAATTTCAGGTACTCTCATCAAGGATCGGATTCCTAATCAAGGGGCAAGAGGATTTATTTTCCTCTGGCCACATACCTTTCAATTCAGAGACTTAGTACCTATAAAGGGGCAAGAGGATTTATTTTCCTCTAGCCACATTCAGAAGTATCCCGAATCAGAGGCGATGACCCACTCGATATGGTGAGCTTGATTCTTAAAGAAGGACGCTTAAAAATGAAAGCCAAGGTTCTTTAGACGAAGCTGTGACTGATTATTTTTCAATGTCGCTAACTAAATTTCCTAAAGATCCGTGAAAATGTTGCATTTGCATTCATAACATCGCATAATAGGTTTCTTACAATAGGTCTCTCATCCTTCCTCGCTGTTTATTTCAGCATCATGGATCTCGAGCAATCAGTCCAAAATCTTCAAGCTCAGAACAACCAGTTCCGAGAGATGATCCTTAACTTGGCCAAGGGGCAAGAAGAATTGAAGGCACTTCTGATCGAGAAGGAGAAGAATCAACATAAGCATCAAGGTAGTAAAGATAATCGGAAATCCAAACCTAAGCGGTCATTTACTCCATTGCACATGCCGCTGTATCAAGTTCTGCAACAACTGCTCAATCAGAACTTGATAACTCTATTGCCTCCATATTCAGTTCCTACCAGTCCTGCTCTTGGGTACAAGTATAATGCAAGATGTGCTTATCATTCGAACAACCATGGTCATGATACTGAAGATTGTGGACCGCTGAAGCATATGATCCAAGATTTAATCGACGACCAGATCATTGACTTCAACTTACCTGAGGAATCTCATATGGCTGATACTGTGTACAATCGGAAAAGTCGTAATGAACACAACCAATCTGTGGGGGCAGTTCTGATCTCCACACAGGCGCCACAACAAAGTCGTCTAAACAAGCAGGGCACGCCTAAGCGTCAGTTTACAAAGATCAATATGCCACTGGCTCAGGTATTGCAACATCTGCTGATGGAAAACTTGATTACTATACGGGATCCTCCCGTGAAAACCAACACTTCTGCTCCTAGCTATAAGCCTGATGCAAGGTGCGCATATCATTCCGATAGTCCTGGACATGACACCAATAATTGTTGGTCGTTAAAGAACAAGATCCAAGATATGATTGATGCTGGTGAAATTGAGTTCAACCCTCCCAAGACTCCTATGGTGATCACTACTCCCATGCCTAATCATAACAAGACTGATTGATGTCTAGACGGACGAACTTTTGGATCATTAGTTTTACTTTCATTTGTGTAAATTCTATTCTGTTTGTTTAAACATTCGACTTATGATAGACATTATCTATTTTAATAATCATCATTAGTGCGTTGCATATGTTTGTCCTGAATAAATTATTTCGTTATCACTCATTTTTAATTATGTCTTTACTTTGCATATGTTTTGTGATATTCAACTCCTGCTAAGCTGTAAGCCTTTTGAGGGAGGATGACGAAAATGATACCGCAACCTCATACAATATGCTTTTGAACAGTCTATGTTGATGATGTACATGCAATGTTTTAATTCCTAAACAGTGGAGATATAAGGATGTTAATCCCTTGTCGACCCCTTTGAGCCTAAGGAGTAGAAGTTTTCTTTCTTGAACAAATTAAAACCCTTGATCATAACCTGGGGCAGGATTGTTCTCAGTTAATTTGGCTGTGCATTCTATTTTAAGAGAATCATATAGTACACTTTTCAACAAAGGTTTCAATCACAAGCGTTCATCCGCACACATCAAAGAAGTGTTGGAGATGTCAATCAAAAGCCAACGATGGTTCATCAATCATTAAGCAAGGTAGTCAATATCTTTCAAAAACAAAAAAAAATGAAAAAAACACATATACAAAGAAAAGCCTGCTAAGTCAAAAATAAAAAAGAAGACTTAGGCAAAAATCAAGGCATCCCGCTGACTGTAAACTCAAAATAGACAGTTCAGGCAAAAGTTAGGGATATCAAAAAGATGAAAAAAGAGAAGTCAATAAATTCCTGAACAACACAATGTGGCGACTACCAAAAGGAAGAGGTGACTGCCATCTCAAAAGTTCTCTTTGCTTGTGAACCATCATCATTACCAAAGGTGCAAATCCAAAAGTCTCTTGGAACCTGAATGCATAAGTTGAATTAACTGAGCTTAGGACTGAAGATCATCACGAAGAGGGGTGGGTACAATCAAATTTTGAGCCTTTATCCGTCATTTCTTAAATCGTGAACCAAGCCACGTTACAACCCTCGAAAGTCCTAATTGAAGCATGGTTAGTTCGAAAGCATACTGTCACCAAAAAGGTATCCCGACTCCTTAAGGTTTACTAAAATGCTGAGTCGATATTTCGCTTCTACAAAAATAGCATGTTTTTACAAATATCATGATTTTACATCTCTTGCTTTAATGTTTTTTCAAAAAAACTCAAGACAAACGTATGCATTGCATCTCATGAATTCATTATTAAACATATTCTGCTACATAATTTCAAATGTTAGCATCAGAAAGAACTTGCGCAGGGTACAACTAATGACTGGAAGTTATCCCGACAGACAAGATTACTCCGAGAAGCAATGTCTCCTACTATACAAGGGGCATGGCACGCTTTTCCCAAATCAATCTGGGGCAACCAAGTCAAGATTTGAAGAATCTCTCAAGGGCGCCAAAACAATCAGGGGCATGCATCCAAATAGATCTGAAGCTACTTCCCAACCAACATGGGATATTGCCTTTGGCCTATGATTACTAGGGGCATGTCGCCCATAGTGCAAGCCTCATAAAGTCCTCACGAGGCAAATCTTTTCAAAGTCTCTACTAGCAGGGGCAAATCTATGCAAGTCCAGTTTGACATCTTGATCAATACTCAGCGGTGTGTCCTAATCAAATCCAGGAATGGTAGTTACTAAAATACTGGGGGCAATGTTCAAGGCATCCATGCCTTCCCACAGCTCCGACTTCACAAGATCATATCCCCACAGAGCAATTCTCAAGAAGATATCTTCAAACCTACTCGTCCCGACAAAGACATTACTCCCCAACAGAGTTTACATCTTCAACACTACCGGTTCTCCAACACTTTGCTCTTCTCCAACATGGTGTATTAATATCTCTAATCCCCAATCAGGGTACATCAAGTTACTGATCGTCCCCAAGCAGAAATCATAAATCCCCAGCTGAGCATCTTCAAGATAAGATCAAACATCAAAATTACAATGACATGGAGATCCACCTTCTCAATCAAGATGTGTCAAATAGCATAAATCATAGTCATACGTCATAAATCATAAACATATTCATACAGTTGCATACATGTTCATACATAATACATAATGCATCGCGACCAATGCGTACATAACATGCAAGGTTCTCATTTATTTTGAGAATCCGGTCACATAAACGCATTACATGCATCATGACATGGCATAAAAAAAACTAACTTTGCCTTTTTCAGGTTACTGCTGCAGTAAAATAAACAACTTCAAAACCCTTCAGATCTAAGTCGATACCTTGGACGGTTCCTTAATGATCTACCTTTGGATCTAAGTCAATACCTTGTACGGTTCCTTAATGATCTACCTTTGGATCTAAGTCGATACCTTGGACGGTTCCTTAATGATCTACCTTCGGATCTAAGTCGATACCTTGGACGGTTCCTTAATGATCTACCTTCGGATCTAAGTCGATACCTTGGACGGTTCCTTAATGATCTACCTTTGGATCTAAGTCGATACCTTGGACGGTTCCTTAATGATCTACCTTCGGATCTAAGTCGATACCTTGGACGGTTCATTAATGATCTACCTTCGGATCTAATTCGATACCTTGGACGGTTCCTTAAATGATCTACCTTCAGATTTAAAGTCGATACCTCAGACGGTTCCTTAAATAATCTACCCTCAGATTTAAGTCGATACCTCGGACGGTTCCTTAAACAATCTACCTTCAGATTTAAGTCGATACCTCAGACGGTTCCTTAAACAATCAACTTTCAAAATCTAAAAGCAGTAACCTCGGACGTTTCCGTAACAGTCAACGCTCGAAGATCTAATTCATTTACCACGAACGGTGGTGACACGATCATTTCCAAAGATCTAATTCAGTTACTACGAACGGTACTGACACGGTCAGAGATCTAATTCTATCATCACGAACGGTGTGGACACGATCAATTACCTCTTCAGTCTAATTCAGGTATTACGAACGGTACCGACACGATCAACTCTCAGAGATCTAATTCCATCATCACGAACGGTGTGGACACGATCAACTGTTTCTAAAGTCTAATTCAGCTACTACGAACGGTGCTGACACGACAAGAGATCTAATTCTATCATCACGAACGGTGTAGACACGATCATCTTTCAAAGATCTAATTCGTCTACTACGAACAGTAATGACACGATCAACACTCAAACAACTACTTCTCAAACACTCCAAACATAATCTAATGCATGATTTACTGGATGGCATCTTTAAGCCCATCCCCATCATACACCTGGATGGCATCTTCAAGCCCATCTCCGAAAAAAGCCCCTTCATCATCAGCTAGGGCAAATTTCTGGGTATTCCAGTGTTCAATCCTCTTCCACCTTCAGATTCCGACTGACATACAAACCACTCTACATCTTCAGGTTTAAGAAAATTGATAAGGGGCAGCTGTCATACCCCAAAATTTGCCCATACTATTTCTCTTATACAAATTCAAATCAATACATAAAGCTCCAAGACACATTCTCCTATACAAGGCTCAGAAACTAGGGTTTGGTTTGTTCAAAGGAAAATCAATGAATCAATGGCTCCAAGGCATCCCATATGGCTCAAAGTATCTTACATTACCTCTATGACAAGTATCAAGTCTCAGCTTAAAAGATTAATCACTCAAATGTTCAGAAAGTCAACAGTCGACTGGGTTGACCTAAAAAGTCAACTGTGGTCAAAGTACAGTCAAAACTCCTGATTTTTTGTCAACATCCTTATCTTGAAGTATCATTCACCATTTGATCAAGGATTGATCATGGTTCATCAAGAAAAGATCAGAAGTCAACAAATTCAAGAGTTTCTAAATTAGGGTTTTCATAGAAGAAAGTCAACCGAACTTTGACCAGCCATAACTTTCACATGGAACATCAGAAATTTCCCAACCAAAGCCTATCTTGAAGGAAATTGGATTTTCTACATTTTTGTGTCTCACAAGCCAAGGCCAGAAATGCACCATTTGAGAGATATGAGCCAAAACATTACAGGTCCTTCTAAAAGATCGCAAAAAGTCATTTTTTCTCAAAGCTCATAACTTGAACATGGTAGACTCAATTGAGGTGAGACCAAAAAGGCTTATTAGAGGACTATTCAAGATTTCCAAAAGATCCTAGAACACTTTCATACCTTAAAAATTGAGAGAGTTATGCATTATTAAAATTGACAAAATTTTGAGAAAGTGCATGAAGGAAAAAGTGAGCAAACTTGGATTTTCCACTTAATGGGCCAAAGTTGGTGTTCCTAAACATGTCCATGGTATAATTAGAGGCCCACCACGCCATCCTTTCATTATTATTATTTTTATTTATTTTATTTTGAATTATATTCATTATAATTCAAAATTTAATGAAAGAAATAATGGAAATCATATAGGATTTGATTTGGGTTTATTTTTCAATCAAATATGGAGCATATTATTCAGAGAAATCAAAGGAGTTTCGTTGGTTTGGAAACTTGCAAGATATACTCCAAAAATAGAAATTTTAGGGCAAATCTTCAATCAAAGATTCAAACCTCCAATCATTGATTTGGCTCAAAATTTGTTAACCTAATCTCTCCTCTATATATACCTAATGTATTCAGACCACAAGGGACGAAAAAAAGAGGATTGGAGCAAGGAATTAGGGATTTAAAGGAAGCAAGAATTCAAAGGAAAGGGCAATTCGAAACTTGGTGTTGAAGCCTTGAACGAAGCCAAATCTTTGTCCCAATCACCTCCAGGGGCATCACAGAGTGAGGTTTGATCATTCATTATACATGGAGACCCGTAAAACTCATGTTCATATGTAGCATATTCATGTTTTTTTCATATATTTAAATCTCGTGTTTTATCAATCATCAATTGAACCTAACCGGCTTGTTGAGTTCCTGACATGTATTAGGGGGAATATGGACCTTCGTCTCGAAGATTTAATGCAATATTGGCCGAATGCCATTGTTAGGGCAAGAGAGGTCTTGCTCTTTGTATCCATCTTTGCAGGGACTTTCAATAAAAAATAAGGCCACCATTAGATTCGTAGGGTTCCAATTAGTGGATCTGGGTTATCCTTTCTCTTGTTTGATCGTTATTTTTAAGGTGTTGATTTTTGTAGGTTAGCTACGAGGTTTACCGTAGCTAAATTGCAGCCAAATCGTGGCTGTTGCATGAGTTCATAATTTGCAGGGCTGGAAGAGGAAGGAGACGCTGAGGTGGCGTCGTCCGACTGGTTGAATTCAAAAGAGGGGAGTGCGCTTTCCTATGCAGATTCGCTACTCCTCTCTCCACGCGTGGGAGAATGCAATTAGCTAGTCAAACTAACGAAATTCTCTCTCCGTCCATGAGTGGCTGGTCAATGGTCAACGACCCTCTCTCTCTCTTCCCTCATTGGACGCGCCATATGACAGGGACCCACACTCTGACTCTTGCTTTGAATAAATTATTTGGTTTATGGTTTATTATTTAATAATTCGTGATCCGTGTTTTATTAGAAAAACTGCGCAGTCCAGCTGGCCAAGAGAAGAATCTATGATCAAAGGGGAGCGGGATCGAGTCCTAGTGTCCCACTCTTATTTTATTTTCTCTGTTTGTGAATATTTCTTCACAAATCCCATATGGCTTTCACGTGCACACTCATGGTGCACCATCAACGCTAGCCCTCAGATCAATCTCCACGCCAGATCCAACGTGCAATAACGGGATATCCACGGTACACCTTCAACACTCCACCACACAGAATCACCAGGTTGTTTCTTTCTATTCTTTACTGTTGGCAGTTTTGTTTATTTACTTTTTTATTTTATTTTATTTAAATGTTAGTTTAATGCTTATCTTTTTTTAACCACCAACTATCTATCAATTCACCAATAATCAAATAAATAATTTTAATTTAGGATTGATAATTTTAATTAGTTAATTTAGTTTGAATAACTTAGATTAATTTTAATTTAGGGTTTTATTTAATCAATCAACATTTTTATAATTTTAACGGATTTAGACTTAGGGATTACCCTCAAAGTTTAAAAAACATAGATAACCCTAGGTAACCTCGGGTAGTGGTTTGCAACCCTCACAAATCTTTTAGGTCACAATAAGTTTTCTTTTTAGGGTTTATAATCTTTAATCAATTAAGGTTTGTCTTAGATCATTCATGCACTACAAATTCTTCTCTTTTGTGCAAGTTTTCAGGTTACCTCAAGATCCTCCGATTACGCGCCCTACCAGATCAAAAAAGAGATAAGTTCTAATTCTTTTCTTATTTAAATTGTATTTTTTGCCTTATAGGTTAAATTAAGGTTTATTTTCAATGTCAAGGAATTCCGCATACACTCACCCCTATCTACTTTCTGCTTAATTCTCAGATGATCAGAGTCAATCAAGGGTTCGAGGGAGATCAAAGCGTTCAAAGATGTTCAAAACTAATTTTGGTCCCTCTTATTTTCCCGCCTTTTAATTTCCGCATTCCCCTACAGGTTTTTATTGTAATCCCCGTCCCCGCAGGTGTTTATTGTAATAGTATAGGACTATTAAACTGTTTTACCTTTCTGCTGTGGCTAGTAATCTTAGGGAGTGCAAGCCTTGTTTAAAATAAATTAGCTCACTAATTATAAGATAAATATCTGAATTGAACCACGTGATTGTGCACCCACACACCTTTAGGGTAACCCTTCTTATGCTGCCTATTGCCTTATATTGTTGCCTGGTTGCCTTATCAATTTTGTTGCCTAAAAATAGCTAAGTCCCTCGATTCCGAGGATACCTAAAGCAATGTTGCCTTCAAAGTTATTGAAACTCCCCCGAGGCTGCCTTATGAAAAGTGATTGTCCCTATTGCTAAGGTATCGTCGCATGATGCCTAAAAAGATAAAAAGGCTATTCTGGTTCTTCCCTTAGACTACCTGCCTCTCTATGGCATGGGACAGTCTTATGGCGAACGAACTCTCGATGACTCTTCAACCTCCAAATGAAAGGCTTCCTGCCCTCTTATGGCATGGATAGACCCATTCATCCTGAAAGGCTAAAAGAACTGTTTTCTACATTACTAAGGTAATTGGCCCTAATTGCTTTGCCTTGCTCCAAATTTTTTTCATATTCTTTCTCATAAACCTTCAAAATGGCTACGCTCATTTACGAGCTAAAGTCCATATTCACTTCTTCTACATTTCTGAACGAAAAAAAGAGCAAAGCAATTAAGAGCCCATGGAAAACCATGGATGCAAAGGGTGCCTTACACGTTCCCTTTGCATAATTACCCCCCGAACTCAGTTTTTATTTAAAAGGTTTTTCTTGTTCTTTTAGCCCTTCTGATTTAATTTGGATAAAATAAAAGTCGGTGGCGACTCATGCTTAACCGCTACATTCCAAATAAAGTCAGTTCACCGTATTACAGAACTGACGACTCTGCTGGGGACGCTTCCGAATAAAAGAGGGGTTACCTTAAAGTTTAGGATTCACTTTAAAATTGTTTGATTTGTTTGCTTTATATTTGTGGGCTTGTTTGGGTTTACTTGTGTGAAAGATCCTAACCCGGATCTGAGTACCTTAGGTAAATGGCATGAGACCAAGGAGACTGCACAGCGTATACTGATGTGGTTGATAGGGTGGCCATCGTTAGTGTGACACATTGGTTTGTCCTGGTGTTCCTTGGGATCCGACTCGAGGAAACACTTGGCTGCTGCGTGGTGTCATTAAGCACTAATTTGCCCTTAGAACCCTAGTTGAACTTGACTTTGTCCTATTAGAAAGTAGCGAGGTGGCTGGCTTTGGTTCCAACTGAAGTTGGTTGATACTCGAAGCTACACTCATATGGACTGGACTTTCAGGACCTTCTCGGTTGGTGATTCGATTGCCGAACTGAGTTAAGCGCCTTCGAGAAAGGTCAATGATATGAGCTCCCTAGAACCCGATCTTTATATAGGACAGGTTGAACCAACTAAACTTCAGTGGGGAGGGTACTTACCTATGAACTTCATGCAAGCCTCTAAACCTAACGGCACTTGTGTGAGTTATTTGTGTTTGCTACTAACCTTTGTTTCCTTGCAGGTTTTGTTAAAGGACTTGTTTGCCCTTACTATCTCACGCTGCGCCTAATGCATTGCATCCGCATAACATCATGACATCATGACATCATAACATTGCATGTTTACTAACCCTTTCAAGGATCTTAGGGATTTAGGGCGCACAATTTCAGGTACTCTCATCAAGGATCGGATTCCTAATCAAGGGGCAAGAGGATTTATTTTCCTCTGGCCACATACCTTTCAATTCAGAGACTTAGTACCTATCAAGGGGCAAGAGGATTTATTTTCCTCTAGCCACATTCAGAAGTATCCCGAATCAGAGGCGATGACCCACTCGATATGGTGAGCTTGATTCTTAAAGAAGGACGCTTAAAAATGAAAGCCAAGGTTCTTCAGACGAAGCTGTGACTGATTATTTTTCAATGTCGCTAACTAAATTTCCTAAAGATCCGTGAAAATGTTGCATTTGCATTCATAACATCGCATAACAGGTTTCTTACAATATGTCTCTCATCCTTCCTCGCTGTTTATTTCAGCATTATGGATCTCGAGCAATCAGTCCAAAATCTTCAAGCTCAGAACAACCAGTTCCGAGAGATGATCCTTAACTTGGCCAAAGGGCAAGAAGAATTGAAGGCACTTCTGATCGAGAAGGAGAAGAATCAACATAAGCATCAAGGTAGTAAAGATAATCGGAAATCCAAACCTAAGCGGTCATTTACTCCATTGCACATGCCGCTGTATCAAGTTCTGCAACAACTGCTCAATCAGAACTTGATAACTCTATTGCCTCCATATTCAGTTCCTACCAATCCTGCTCTTGGGTACAAGTATAATGCAAGATGTGCTTATCATTCGAACAACCATGGTCATGATACTGAAGATTGTGGACCGTTGAAGCATAGGATCCAAGATTTAATCGACGACCAGATCATTGACTTCAACTTACCTGAGGAATCTCATATGGCTGATACTGTGTACAATCGGAAAAGTCGTAATGAACACAACCAATCTGTGGGGGCAGTATTGATCTCCACACAGGCGCCACAACAAAGTCGTCTAAACAAGCAGGGCACACCTAAGCGTCAGTTTACAAAGATCAATATGCCACTGGCTCAGGTATTGCAACATCTGCTGATGGAAAACTTGATTACTACAAGGGATCCTCCCGTGAAACCCAACACTTCCGCTCCTAGCTATAAGCCTGATGCAAGGTGCGCATATCATTCCGATAGTCCTGGACATGGCACCAATAATTGTTGGTCGTTAAAGAACAAGATCCAAGATATGATTGATGCTGGTGAAATTGAGTTCAACTCTCCCAACACTCCTATGATGATCACTACTCCCATGCCTAATCATGACAAGACTGATTGATGTCTAGACGGACGAACTTTTGGATCATTAGTTTTACTTTCATTTGTGTAAATTCTATTCTGTTTGTTTAAACATTCGACTTATGATAGACATTATCTATTTTAATAATCATCATTAGTGCGTTGCATATGTTTGTCTTGAATAAATTATTTCGTTATTACTCATTTTTAATTATGTCTTTACTTTGCATATGTTTTGTGATATTCAACTCCTGCTAAGCTGTAAGCCTTTTGAGGGAGGATGACGAAAATGATACCGCAACCTCATACAATATGCTTTTGAACAGACTATGTTGATGATGTACAAGCATTGTTTCAATTCCTAAACAGTGGAGATATAAGGATGTTAATCCCTTGTCGACCCCTTTGAGCCTAAGGAGTAGAAGTTTTCTTTCTTGAACAAATTAAAACCCTTGATCATAACCTGGGGCAGGATAGTTCTCAGTTAATTTGGCTGTGCATTCTATTTTAAGAGAATCATATAGTACACTTTTCAACAAAGGTTTCAATCACAAGCCTTCATCCGCACACATCAAAGAAGTGTTGGAGATGTCAATCAAAAGCCAACGATGGTTCATCAATCATTAAGCAAGGCAGTCAATATCTTTCAAAAACAAAAAAAAAATGAAAAAAACACATATACAAAGAAAAGCCTGCTAAGTCAAAAATAAAAAAGAAGACTTAGGCAAAAATCAAGGCATCTCGCTGACTGTAAACTCAAAATAGACAGTTCAGGCAAAAGTTAGGGATATCAAAAAGATGAAAAAAGAGAAGTCAATAAATTCCTGAACAACACAATGTGGCGACTACCAAAAGGAAGAGGTGACTGCCATCTCAAAAGTTCTCTTTGATTGTGAACCATCATCATTATCAAAGGTGCAAATCCAAAAGTCTCTTGGAACCTGAATGCATAAGTTGAATTAACTGAGCTTAGGACTGAAGATCATCACGAAGAGGGGTGGGTACAATCAAATTTTGAGCCTTTATCCTTTGTTTCTTAAACCGTGAACCAAGCCACGTTACAACCCTCGAAAGTCCTAATTGAAGCATGGTTAGTTTGAAAGCATACTGTCACCAAAAAGGTATCCCGACTCCCTAAGGTTTACTAAAATGCTGAGTCGATATTTCGCTTCTACAAAAATAGCATGTTTTTACAAATATCATGATTTTACATCTCTTACTTTAATGTTTTTTCAAAAAAACTTAATACAAACGTATCCATTGCATCTCATGAATTCATTATTAAACATATTCTGCTACATAATTTCAAATGTTAGCATCAGAAAGAACTTGCGCAGGGTACAACTAATGACTAGAAGTTATCCCGACAGACAAGATTACTCCGAGAAGCAATGTCTCCTACGTATACAAGGGGCATGGCACGCTTTTCCCAAATCAATCTGGGGCAACCAAGTCAAGATTCGAAGAATCTCTCAAGGGCGCCAAAACAATCAGGGGCATGCATCCAAATAGATCTGAAGCTACTTCCCAACCAACATGGGATATTGCCTTTGGCCTATGATTACTAGGGGCATGTCGCCCATAGTGCACGCCTCATAAAGTCCTCGCGAGGCAAATCTTTTCAAAGTCTCTACTAGCAGGGGCAAATCTATGCAAGTCCAGTTTGACATCTTGATCAATACTCAGCGGTGTGTCCTAATCAAATCCAGGAATGGTAGTTACTATAATACTAGGGGCAATGTTCAAGGAATCCATGCCTTCCCACAGCTCCGACTTCACAAGATCATATCCCCACAGAGCAATTCTCAAGAAGATATCTTCAAACATACTCGACTTACACCTTCCCTTTGCATAATTACCCCCGAACTCAGTTTTTATTTAAAAGGTTTTTCCTGTTCTTTTAGCCTTTCTGATTTAATTTGGATAAAATAAAAGTCGGTGGCGACTCATGCTTAACCGCTACATTCCAAATAAAGTCAGTTCACCGTATTACACACAGGATTTCAGATAGCGTTTAACAGATTTATTTAGCTCCTCTTTGAACATATGAGAGAAACTAACAACAGGAGTTCTTCTAGTCAGAATATCTGGAAACACTTTTGGAGGAGTGGTCACCTTTTCAATCAACTGCATCCTTCTTAGAGACTGAGCAGTTAGAATACTCCCACGAATAGCATTCGAATTCTGAGAAGAGCCAGCTGCTCTTAGAGTATCTATCAAACCACTCTCAGTCAGAATATCTGATATCATTCTTCCAAAAGGAATAGTGTTCTTCTTTATCTTGGGAAACTTCAGACGTTCTTCTTCCCTTGATTCTACAACATTTGTCTTCAAATGTTGAAACAGAGTATGTGGTAGATTAACTCTCATGCCTTTTCCAATGCAGAACAAAACATACTTCTGATCTTGATTGACGTAGGTAGCAGAGTTTGTTGGTTTTTTGTGATAGATAGATCCCAGAATGATCTTTGCCCATACTCTGTAGGAAGGCTTCAAGTCAGTAGTGTAGGGAGAGGCAACTCCAGAAGTGAACAACTCTGGGTCAACTTTTTCCCAATCAGTTCTACCTGGGAGAGCTCCAATAACTCCACCTATACCATCAAGACTGTACATTTTCCTTATCAGCTTTTCAGTTACAACAACTTCATGACCTAACACGAAGGAAATGATAGCAGTTGATGTAACAGTGGCATGTGTCCAGAATTCCTTAACCAAAGTGGGGTAAACTGGTCCAATTAACTGTTCAAAGAAGTTTGCCCATCCTTGTACTAGCATTCCAGTTTTGAATTTAAAATCATGAGCCATAAGATTTTCAAAATCCACCATAGTTTCACAGAGAACTTCTAGTTCTTCGTAAGGAATCAAACAAGTCTTCAAAGGAGTATTTGTAGATTTCTTTTGTTATTCTTGTTTTGTAGACGAAACCTTGCGTTGAACATTTGATGAAGAAGTCATTGATTCACAACAGAGATTACTGGGTTACGTAACTAGGGTTTATGAAAAGAGAGAGAAAGAGGCAGAAATTGCACAAACAATGAACAATTAGGATGAATGGAAAGAGATGAAATGATATAGAGATGTGTTTATATAGGCACATATTTGAAATGATATGCAATAAGATTCTGAATGACAAAGATTATAGACAATGAATCAATTAGCATTTAATTTTGAGTGACGTTAGGAGAAAACGTGATATTTGAAATGATTTGCACAGTTACCTAGGGCGGCGTCTCATCAACTGCATGCATGCTTGTCCCTTCAGAATCAACACGTGTTCATCATCTGGAATAACTGGTGACAAATGTTTTGCTTTAAAAGAAATTCTGAATCAACTTAGACATATGAAACGTTAGCAATAACAGAATCAGAACATCTAATTGATAAACAAGTTCAGAACTTATGATAAGAAAATAAATAAGCATTTCAAATCTAATCCATATATCAGATCTTCTCATCCTTTCATTCTGGGCATAAATCCATACTGATATTCTTCAGAATGAACTTAAACCTGTCTTCA
Source organism: Vicia villosa (assembly GCF_029867415.1). Lineage (NCBI taxonomy): Eukaryota > Viridiplantae > Streptophyta > Magnoliopsida > Fabales > Fabaceae > Vicia > Vicia villosa. Next base: position 94,246,676 of record NC_081184.1, on the reverse strand, counting down.
GCAAGGGGTTTTGTGATGATATCAGCCCACTGATGTTCTGTATCCACAAAGTTTAAAGAAAGAACACCCTTCTGAACATAGTCCCTAATGAAGTGATGTTTAATCTCAATATGTTTAGCTTTGGAATGTAAGATAGGATTCTTAGATCAACAAATAGCAGAAATATTATCACAGACTATAGGAACGTTACTCTCATATATCTGATAATCTTCTAGCTGACTCTTCATCTAGAGCATTTGTGTACTACATCCAGCAGCAGCAACATATTCTGCTTCTGTTGTAGAGAGGGCAATTATGGCTTGCTTCTTGTTGTACCAAGAGATCAGATGACTTCCCAGAAACTGACAGCTTCCAGAGGTACTTTTCCTTTCAACTCTATCTTCAGCGTAATCAACATCACAAAATCCTACTAGGTTGTAATCTTCAGATCTTCTGTAGACTAAACCAACATTAGTAGTACCTTTCATATACCTCAGAATTCTCTTAACAGCAGTTAAGTGAGATTCTCGAGGATCTGATTGGAATCTAGCACACAGACATACACTGAATAAAATATCAGGCCTAGAAGCAGTAAGATATAGAAGAGATCCAATCATACCTCTGTAGAGCTTCTGATCTACCTTCTTACTTACCTCATCCTTACCTAAAACACACGTTGGGTCCAAGCATATCTTCTTCCTCTCATCCATAAAAAATGAGGAAGCAATGGAGATAACATTCACAATATCTTCTTCCTGAATACATCATTCAAGATCGAGGACGTATCAAAGTCGAAGCTTACAAATCAAAATCAGCATGGCAGTCACAACATTCAATATCCTAGGATCAAATTTCAAAAGGAGCTTTCAAAAGAAAAAACGCCCGATAAGTCAAAATGGAAAATTCCATAAAAGAAAACAAAAAAGACTTAGGCAAAAATTAGGGCATCCCGATGGATCAAATTCAAAGGATTTGGTTCATGCAAAAATAAGGGATCAAAACAAAACGAAGGCAAAATACAAAGGATAATCTTGTGACTGCTAAATCATCGAGGCTTCCCATCAATGCTTGAATCTCTTCATTTTTCATCGGTGCTTGGATCTTCACTAATGCTTCTGCTCAACATCAAAACTGAAACGATTCTCTTGGATTAGGCGAATTCTTAGGATTCGGAGAATATCAAAGAGAAAGGGGTGGGTTAAATAAATTTCGAGCCTTATATCTGTTGTTTCTTAAACCATGAACCAAGGCTAAGTTACAACATTCAAAAGTCCTAATTGAGGCAAGGTTAACTACGAGAGCATATTAAGCAGGATTTTGTTATATTGACTCCTAGGTTTGTTAAAACTATCTCTAATCACTACGCTTCTTCAAACATTCATTTCTAATCATCCAGTCCTAATTCATAACAGACTTCGATTTCAAAACTTGCATACACATCGCATTGGAGTTACTTCTCAAAGGGTACAACGTCATCTATGAATATACACTTAGCATCGAGGAGACCTCGAAATTGGTTAATCAAAGGCGATCCTTGCTAATAAAGACTCTTGAATGGGGAAACCACGTCCAGAAGGTTCTCCTAAACAAGGGGCAAAATCTCAAGGATTACAGGGGCATACAATCAAAGATCCTATTTACTAGGGGCATCCGTCCTAAAGTTCAATTGACTTGGGTCACATCTCGAAGCAATAACAATCAGGGGCATGTCAAACCTGGGAGGAATTTAAATTCAAATGGATAGAACACCATGGATAACTCTCCATATCCTTGAAATCAAGGGCATACTCTTCAATCTAAACGTCGAAGCATATGACAAGGTTATTTCCCGGGGCACTTCCCTCATGACTTGGAGATCATAGACATCTTCACACTTTACAACCTCGAACCAATCTTTCTCCTAACTACGATCTTCAAATTTAAAAAAAATAGGTATTGGGAAATCGCGCTAGCATCCAACAACCTTACAACATTAGCAAACTGTATACGCTTTGGCTATCAACAACCTATCATTGGAGCATCATGCAAATACATATAAGTCATGCATTACATACATTGGTTGATACATTACACCACACCTTTTTTTAGGTAGTCTTCTTTAAGACAAATCTTACGATCCTTTCTAGGAACCTTTTTAGGTAGTCTTCTTTAAGACAAATTGTCATCCTTTTCAGGAACCTCTTCAGGTAGTCTTCTTTAAAACATTCTAAGAACCTTTCTAGGTAGTATTTTCTAAGACATTTATCAGCCTTTTCAGGAACCTCTTCAGGTAGTCTTCTTTAAGACATTCTAAGAACCTTTCTAGGTAGTCTTTTCTAAGACATTCATTGCCCTTTCCAAGAACCTTTTTAGGTAGTCTGTTTAAAACATTTTTCAGCCTTTCCAGGTAGTCTTCTTTAAGACATTCCTCATCCTTTGCTAGGAACCTTTTCAGGTAGTCTTCTTTAAGACAAACGTTCATATCCATTCCGGAAACCTTTTCAGGTAGTCTTATAGAAGACATTATTTCGTTCCACTCATTACATAAATCAACATATGCATAAGCATAAGCATTATTCCATATATCAAAACATCCAAGTCATTACTCTGGTGCTAAACCACAGTGTCCACCTGCTTCCCGGTAACCTTACCGATGACAGTAAACCTTATTGTTTGTTTATTTCCAATCACCTGATTGACGTATCCCGGTAACCTTACCGATGATAGTAACCTTATTGTTTGTTTATTTCCAATCACTTGATTGACGTATCCCGGTAACCTTACCGATGACAGTAACCTTATTGTTTGTTTATTTCCAATCACCTGATTGACGTATCCCGGTAACCCTACCGATGACGGTAACCTTACTGTTTGTTTATCCCCAATCACCTGATGGACGTATCCCGGTAACCTTACCGATGATAGCAACCTTGCTGTTCATTTCACTCATAAAACATATACATACGCATTAGCACATACATATCATCTAGCGCATTCACATACTACAAAAAGCCGAGTTTCCAACCCTCGTGTTGTGATAGGTTTGTTTCCCGACCCTCGAGTCGAGTTTCCAACCCTCGTGTTGTGATAGGTTTGTTTTCCGACCCTCGAGTCGTGAGTTTCTAACCCTCGTGTTGTGATTGGTTTGTTTTCCGACCCTCGAGTCGTGAGTGTCCAACCCTCGTGTTGTGATTGGTTTGTTTTCCGACCCTCGAGTCGTGAATGTCCGACCCTCGAGTCGTGAGTTTCTAAACATATCGTTTCCTTTCCGACCCTCGAGTCGTGAATATTTGACATGCTATTTTCCTCGACCCTCGAGTCGTGAGTTTCCAAACAAATGAATCTTTCTCATGCAGGCAAACGTGCTAGAACTTTGGCAAACAATCTTCTATGCAGGTAAACTTGTCCGAACCGGGGCAAGTGGGTCCCATCGGTGCAGGTGAGCTTGCTAGAGCTATAGCAAGTGATCCTTTTGGGGATTAATCAAAACTACGATAGTAAGCAGGTATGGCTAACTGCGACGAATTTCTAGAACTATAGTAAGTGGGTCATACCATCTACGATAAGCTTACTCCAACTACAATAGCAAGTAGGTATGGCTAACTGCGACGACTTACTAGAGCTATAGTAAGTGGACCACACCATCTACGATAAACTTGCTGAAACTACGATAGTAAGTACGTACGGCCGACCGCGACGACTTACTAGAACTATAGTAAGTGGGCCCTACCATCTACGATAAGCTTACTCCAACTACAATAGTAAGTAGGTGTGACTAACCGCGACGACTTACTAGAGCTATGGTAAGTGGGCCACACCATCTACGATAAACTTACTCAAACTACGATAACAAGTAGGTATGGCTAACCGCGACGACTTACTAGAGCTATAGTAAGTGGGCCACACCATCTACGATAAACTTGCTGAAACTACGATAGTAAGCAGGTATGGCTAACTGCGACGACTTACTATAACAATAGTAAGTGGGCCACACCATCTACGATAAGCTTACTCCAACTACGATAGCAAGTAGGTATGGCTAACCGCAATGACTTACTAGAGCTATAGTAAGTGGGCCACACCATCTACGATAAACTTGCTGAAACTACGATAGTAAGCAGGTATGGCTAAATGCGATGACTTACTATAACAATAGTAAGTGGGCCACACCATCTACGATAAGCTTACTTCAACTACGATAGTAAGTAGGTATGGCTAACTGCGACGACTCACCAGAGCTATGGTAAGTGGGCCACACCATCTACGATAAACTTACTCAAACTACGATACTGAGTGGGTATACTAACCGCGACGACTTACTAGAACTATAGTAAGTGGGTTACCTACAAACTGCAAACCCTTGCTAGCACCATAGCAAGGTAACTACTTTCTACACAGCAAACAGCGAATCCTCGTTATTGCTAGCTACGTTTATTCATCACGTTAGTCCCTTGGCAGTGATCTCCTTCAAATCTTCTCGCTAATTAATATCATCTCCGGCAGCAAATAGGGATTTATTTTCCCGATCACAAGGTTTTTCAAACGGTTCTTCAATTGGGTTTATCACGTTAGTCCCTCGGCAGTGATCTTCTTCAAAACTTCACCAACAACAAAGGTTTTATTTTTCTTTTCCAAAATTACTAACATACTTCAGCTAACATAGCTAATAGTCATGCATCATTCAATTACATACCTCATTCATACATAATGCATATACATACATCGCTCTCATTTATTTTGAGAAGCTTACTGCATCATACATCGCATGCATCATAACATTGCATAAAATTCAGGTTGCCTTTTCAGGCCCTGCTACAATCAAGACACAGTGGTTCCTTTCAAAAGCATATGCTTCACACTCTAAAAGAAGAGGGGTATTTACCTTGGATGGCATCTCTAAAGCCCATCTCCCACGGAACTCTTTCCCGACATGCAAATTTTAGGGCATTTCAGTGTTCAATCATCTTCTACCTTTAGATCACGATAGGAAGACGTGCCTATCTGACTCTTCAGGTTTAAGAAGATTGAACAGGGGCAGCTGTCATACCCCAAAATTTGCCCTTCTCATTTCATCTTCAATGATTCAAGGTTCAAGGGTTTTCTCAAGTCACTCTCTCCTATTCAAAATTAGGGTTTGCATGTTATCAAAGGAGTTTGAATCTCTAAGGCCTCAAATGGGTCTCAAGGTGTCTCATATGTCTCAAGGCATCTCCATGTCAAAAGTCAAGCTTCTATTTCAAGGATTTCTCACTCAATGGCTCAGATGACCAACAATCGACTAGTTTGACCTAAAGGTCAACTATGGTCAAAGTACAGTCAAAACTCCCGACTTTTGGTCAACATAAAGTATTTGAAGTTATATCCATCATTTGATCAAAGGTTGATCATGACTCATTAATAAAAACTCAGAAATGTACAAATTCAAAAGGTTCAAATTAGGGTTTTTTATAGGAAAAGTCAACTCAACTTTGACTGGTCATAACTTTCACATGGAGTATCAGAAATTTCTCACTCAAAGCCTATTTTGAAGGAAATTGGATTCTCTACAACTTTGTCTCTCACATGCCAAGGCCAAAAATGCATCATTTTGGAGATATGGTACAAGAGATTATAGGTCCTCCAAAAAGTCAATAAAAAACACCTTTTGGGTCAAAGCTCATAACTTGAGCATGGAAGCTCCAATTGAGATGAAACCAGAAGGGTCATTTAGAGGACTCTTTAAGCTTTCTAAAAAGTTCTATAATGCTTCCATTTGATAAAAATTGAGAGAGATATGTGTGGTAGAAGTTGGTTGATATTTGAGAAAAGCTTGAAACCCTAAGTGATGGAAATTGCTTTTTTTTAACGCACGGGCCTATATTTCTTTGATTCAAACTTATTTCTAAAGTATCCAAGAACCTCTCAAGCCCAATGGCACGTCCTCTTCTATTTTATTTTAATTATTTTGGATTAATTCAATTTAATTCAATTTTAGTTAAAACAAAATGTAAAATTAAATCAATAAGTGCAAGGCTTATTATTCAGCATTCTTATGCCCAAGATATTCATTAATAAAGGTCAGAATCAAAATATTTGATTGGGATAAGATAGATGCAAAAGTGGAAGTTTTAGATGCAAATTTGGAAGGATTGAAAATAAAATATTTGTTCACATTGGATACAGCATATTGGTACACAAATTGCGACCTAACTGAGGCCCATATATATACCAAACTTGTTCATGCTAAGGGGGAGGAAGGCTGAGCGAAAAGAACCCTAATGAAGCCTCCCAAAATTCATAAAAAACTAGGGCAGGATACATAACACTCTCCTGTAGGTTTCAACGATTCTCAATGGTTCCATTGCATTCCTGAACATTCCAAGAACTCGTCCCAATCCTCAAACAAGAACGAAAGCCCTCAGAATATCACGGTTCATCTTCATCGGAGACAAGGTATGAGAGTTTTCGAATCCAATGATTTAGGCCGTATTAACTGGTTTAGCGTGCATATTTGTGTTTAGGGGGTTAATTAAGGCAGGTTGAACGAAGCACATGTGGAAGTTAGGCACCGGATCGACGGATGCCATTGTTGTGGCACCAAGGTTCTTCAACTTCGTATACACGGTTACAGTACGCCGCAGGTCAAGATGATGGTTCCATTGGGTTCGCAGCATGCGATTCATGTGATATGGGTGGTTTTTTTTGCTTCGGTCGCGTCCATTTACACAGGCTTGCAAAACGCCGTCACCGGAGAAGAAGAACCGAGTCACTATTCCGATGGCCCTCAACGTTTGGGGATGATGATCCGCGCGTGTGGCACCTTCGCGTGCTGCCATTGGTGGGTCAATAAGTCGTTGCACTTATCCCAGTGATGATTGGTCTAAACAAATGCATCGTGGGCCCCAGTTGGTTCATGTTTGCATTTTTAAGTTACCACGTTTCATTATATACTTTTCTATTTCACTCATTAACGACTAATCGAGTATGGCACAGTTGGTAAACGCATGGCATTCTGGAACTTTGATCTTCATGGGGTGGGTTCGATCCCCACTCCCAACAATATTTTTATGAAACACAAGTTCATAGATCCAGTGCTACGCATCCTCGCTGGCTCACCATGCACGCCCCTAAACAGTCATTAGATTGCAAGCTGCTCAGATCCAACGGGTCAGGATTGAACCTCCACCATGAACCCTCAGGATACACCCACATGCAATCAGCGCCCAGGTTCTCTTGTTTTATTTGTTTTTTTTATTGTTTTTCCATTTTTATTTTGTTTCTTATTAGATCAAATGCTTGATTAATTGATTTATTTAATTTAATTAGAATATAAATTAGGGTTAGGATTATAACTAGGGTTAGAATTATTTTCCCGATTATTTCTATTGTTCGATTTAATTAATTTTAATCCTAAATCATAAAAACCCTAGAACGGTTATCTAAGACATTAGGGTTTGCCCAATCCCACTGACCGTTAGGCCAAAATATTAGGATTTAATTTATTATTTGTTTCGACTAAATTTATTGGTCGCGATTGGTAATAATCGATCCTCTAATTGTCAATTAAATTAAAATAAAAATACATATTATTTTGCTAAATGGTTTTAACCAAATATATTGGTTACGATGATTAGCATTTCCTCTTTATCAAATTCGTTAATATTTTTAATCAAAGCTATTGGTTATGAGGGGTAACGATAAAATTAAATAATTAAAATACATCCATTTGCTAAAAGTGATAATCGAATCAATCGATTAGAATTGCCAGCAATTCTATACTAATCTATTAATTATGGTGATCAAACCCATTGATCATTGCGATTAATAGTGCAAATTAAAATCAGGGTTGTACGCCACTTAAAACACTCAAAAACTCATCTCTTCAATACTGCGATTTTCAAATCTACGATAAGGTAATTCAAAATACCTTGCGAACTTCGCATTTCAAAAACTACGATAAGGTAACTCAAAATACCTTCAAAACACTTCATATCAAATCCTAAGGCGTACAACTCTGTGTCCCGAACTACGTTGACTCTAATTCTCCCTAAGGAGATACGTAGGCACTTGGCAACAAGGCGAGTCCCCTTCCTCAAAATTCTCATCAGGTTCGAATTTTACCATTCACCATTTTCATTCCTTTAGCTATTGAATCTTAATAATTTTAGCCATAAACCTTTACCTTAACTCAAAACCTTAGGAAAGGGTTGAGGGTGCCTAACATCTTCCCTCGACCTGATTATAATAATCTTACCCAGATTTCTTAACTGCGTAGGGTTTCCTATTCCCCGTGGTAGAATAGGTGGCGACTCTAAATTTAATTTTTAGGGCAGGTTGCCACACCAAGGAAATACTTGAGTTCTCCCATCATGCTCATTTCAAACTCATCCTGCATAGACTTAGCAGACTCCTTTCCAAGTGTAGCATTAGATGTTCCAAAGATTATATCATCAACATATATTTGACAAATTAAAATATCCTTTTTAAAGATTTTACAGAAGAGTGTTGTATCCACTTATCCTCTAGTGAAACCATTATCCAGAAGGAAAGAACTTAATCTTTCATACCAAGCTCTGGGAGCTTTCTTCAGGCCATATAATGATTTCTTTAATTTGAAAACATGTTTTGGAGACTTAGAGTCTTCAAAACCAGGAGGTTGGTGAACATATACTTCCTCATCTATATAACCATTTAAGAAGGCACTCTTAACATCCATCTGATACTGAGTGATGTTATGTTGAGTGGCAAATGAAATTAGAAGACGAATAGATTCTAACCTGGCCACTGGTGCAAAGGTTTCTGTATAGTCAATGCCTTCTTGCTGACTATAGCCCTGAGCAACCAGTCTGGCTTTGTTTCTTACAACTTCTCCTTTTTCGCTTAGCTTGTTTCTGAAGACCCACTTAGTTCCAATGATGTTAAATCCTTTTGGTCTTAGAACTAGATCCCATACATCATTCCTTGTAAACTGATTTAGTTCTTCTTACATGGCAATTATCCAGTCAGCATCCTCCAGAGTAGGGATGGCAATGGATACCCATGGGTATGGATACTAGTCTTCCGCTACCCATCCGTTTAATAAAAATGGTATCCATATCCGCTCCATACCCGTGTGGATATTTGCCGGGTGGGTATCCGTGATATTTTAAATATCCGTGGGTATTTATGGATACCCATGGATACTTTTTTTAATTGAAATTTACTAATTTTCTATATATTGAATAGAAAATTTATCTTTTTATTAATAGAAAAGTATGTGTTATACATTTACTATATTAAATTCAAAAGCATCTTATAATGAATATTGATGTAGAATGTGAAAAAATGTTAAAAGAATATTTAAGTATACTAATTGATATTAAAAAGATATTCAAATATACTAATTTTAAAAGGATATTTAAGTAATTTTAATCACTACTAACGGATATGGATACCCGCGGATATGGATACCATCACATTCGTATCCGTACCCGTAAGTAAACGGGTAACTAAATATCCGTTTATAATACCCGTGGATATCCGATAAGCTATCTGTAATACGGTGAACTGACTTTTATAATCGAAATGTCGCGGTTAAGCATGAGTCGCCACCGACTTTTATTTTATCCAAACAAGTTAGAAAGGCTAAAAGAAACAGGAAAAACCTTTTAAATAAAATAGGGTTCGGGGGGTAATTATGCAAAGGGAAGGTGTAAGGCACCCTTTGCATCCATGGTTTTCCATGGGCTCTTAATTGCTTTGCTCTTTGTTTGAAAAGAAATGTAGAAGAAAAAGAATAGGGACTTTAGCTCGTAAATGAGCGTAGCCCTTTTGAAGATTTATGAGAAAGAATATGAAAAAAATAGTTTTAGCCAGAGCAAGGCAATTAAGAGCAATTACCTTAAACTTAGATGATAGGTTTCTTTTAGCCTTTCAGGATGAAAGGGTCTATCCATGCCATGAGAGGGCAGGAAGCCTTTCGTTTGGAGGTTGAAGGGTCATCGCATTATCGTTCGCCACAAGACTGACCCATGCCATAGAGAGGCAGGTAGTCTAAGGGGAAGGATCAGAATAGCCTTTTTCGTAGGCAGCCAAAGGATACCTCAGCCTTTTCGTAGGCAACTTCCGAGGGTCGAGATCATGTGTATCGAAGGCAGCATCATTAGGGACCATGACCTTAATCGACGCAACATGGCTGAGGTATCCTCGTATTCGAGGGACATGACTATTCTGCAAAAACACAAGGCAACAACGGCAACAGGCAACAGGCAACGAGAGGGGTTACCAAAAAAGGTGTGCGTGTGTGCACCAATCACGTGATCAGTTTGAGATATTTATCTTATAGTTAAGTGATTCTAGATTCAATTCAAAGTTATCACTCCCTAAAATTACTAACCACGGCAATCAATAATTAAAGCAATAACGGGAGAGGGAAATTGAAACCAGCGGAGGGAGAGGGGAATTGAAACCAGCGGAATAATAAACAAATAAGTCTAACATAAGTAATAATTAGGGTTTAGGGTTACTGACTATACGAAGCTTTGGCATTTGGCAAACCCTACAAGGCGGAAAAAATGGCAAACAAAAAGCAGGGTGAGTGCATTATCAATTCAGCCATAAATATGGTTAACCCTAATCAATAAAAAGTAAAAATACGAGAAAAGGGTAAAGACACTCAGCTTCTATTGATGAAGGTTGATGGTCGGAGGTTGCCTGAAGCATTGACTCTGACCCTCGGAGAATTGACAGAAAAATAAAGGAAGCAGTGAGTGTATGGCTAATTCAATGGCAATTAAATTTAACCCTAATTTGATAAAAAAACAAAATAGAATAAAATGATTATTAAAAATAAATACGAAATAGGACTTAGCTTTTGGCTTGACGTGGCGCATAGTCGGAGCGTATTTGAGAAGCGAACCTGAAAAAGGCACAGAAAAACAGAGATTTTCAGTGTATGGAATGATCGTCAGGGTACAAATTGAATGAGAAAAGGAAGATAATTTAATTAATTATTGGTCTGCGACCTAATTAATTAAATCGGGAAAAGAAAATAGAATCGAGCATGCAGGTATTTCCCAGGAATTTTTTATAATAAAAATAAAATAAATATGAATTTTGAACATATATAAATAATTAAATATATAAATTAAAATAAGAAAATAAATAATAAATATGTAATAGAATAAATATATAAATATATAACAAACAAATAAATAAAAAAGTTTTTTAGAGAAAAAGAAAAAAAGAAATAATTAACTTATTATTATTATATAAAAAAAAAGAAATAAATTGATATATATATATATATATATATATATATATATATATATATATATATATATATATATATATATATATATATATATATATATATATATATATATATATATATATATATGTATATATATATAAAATAAAACATGTCATATAATTAAAAATAAAAAAATTTGGCAAAAAACTTAGCTGGGATCGTGTGTGGCACAGGGCTGAGGGTCTATGGTGGGCTGCAGCTTCTGATGCGTTGGATTGATCTGTAGGAAGATCTGAAAACATTATTCCGACTAGTTGGTATTGGTTGCTTGATGTTTCTAAGTGATAAATAGTGTTTCTATGTGCTAATAATTGACATTTGAGTTGCTGCAACTTTCTGTTTCACATATTATACTCGGTTTGCTCAGTTTGTGTTTTGTGTGCGCGTCGTGTCGACTTCATTCCATTTTGCCGTATCTTTTGAACCGCTTATCGTTTTTGAGCATGTGAATAATGTTTTTCATACGTAATAATGTTTTCAGAACTGATGGTGCATTTTATTTTTGGTTTCGATCGACTTTTTTTATCGATTTCGCTTCTGCCCCGTCTTGAAAGTCGTACCTCCGGGCCGATTTAAGAAATTCCGACCGCTTATTTGAGTTCCTTGACATATTTTTAGCTTACCATGAAATTTTGGTTTAATTCTGACAAGTTTAGTTTTTATCAATTTTACCCGATTTTACCGTTTCGGTGTACCTTTTGACTTGTAAGTACTTGCTTTGTTTTTCATAATACTTGTGTACATATTTGACTAACATTTGAGCATTGTTTCTTCTTGCTATCTTACTTGCGCTCGATTTATGCTTAAAAAATGTATTAATTGTTCAATTCTCGCTTAAAACGGTATACTTTTGTTTCTAATGATGTCTTGCCTACTTGTGGGTGTTTGTTGTTGGTTCCGACGCTATTTTGTATATATTTTCTTATGTGCATTATTGCTGTCCCGTTTGGGTTTTGATTTGCTTTCGCCGTATTTTCATTTGTGATTGCAAGCTTCTCCAAATGTTATGTGTTTTGATGAAGACAACATGTGTGCACTCATAAATATCAAGAAAGGATGTATCAAAGATTGAACTACTCAAATTACTAAAGTCAAAAGAAGATTGTCAACATACAAGATCACTTGAAGACTTTATGAAGCTCATCTTTCAAATAGGTACAAACATGTTCTTATAAGAATAAATTAAGTGCTCAAAATCATCCTCAAATCATGTGCATTTTGGCTTGTTAAAAATTCTGATTTTCTAACTTTTTCAAACTGGAAATCGCTTTCCTATAAGTGGAAATCAATTTCCTATGCGTGCCCAGCCAAATCAGTTTCTGGAAATTTGTTTTTTGCTTGTGGAAATCGATTTCCTGTGGTGGTAAATCGATTTCCAGTATCAGTTTTTGAATTTTAAGGCACAACGTTTCAGGGAAATCGATTTCCCATAATGGTAAATCGATTTCCATCGTTCCAGAATCAAAAAACAGTATGTTTACAATTTGAACGTGAACCTTTTCTATACCATCAAACTTTGCACCCTTTCATTATATCATACTCATTCCTAGGGGTGTTAAGACACTATATATATCCTATATTTTTAGAATTCAAATCACCTCTTCCTATTGCAATTTAACATCATTCTATATCATAAAATTTTCATTCAAGTGTTGTGATTACCAAACTCTCACAAGAATTTTCTGCATTGTCTCATAAATCATAAACAGAAAATTCATATCATATCCATCAACATTTGAGCACTTGTTATTCTTATAAATTGCATGATTGGTAGAGAAGATCAATCAAGTGATTGATACATTATTCTTTTATTCAAACTCTTATACAAAATCAAAATACTTGTTGTATTCTTGTTATCCAGGATTGTTGGAAACAAGTTAGACACTTTGAGAGGATTGTTCTCATAAGTGGTCTTAGTGAAAAATCCAAGAGGATTGTTCTTGGTCCAAGAGGATTGTTCTTGGTGTTTGGTTAGGCTTGTACAAGATACCAACTATATTGAAATCTCTTACTGCGTAAGGGGACTGGAGTACTCTCGGTTTGTGAGGGGAACCAGGATATATCCTTGTGTCATTTATTTTTCTGCACTTTACATTCTTTGATAACATTACCATAAACCAGAAAAATAATCACTTTACACCATAAAACCGAAAAAGTTATAAAGTACCTAATTCACCCCCCCTCTTAGGCATATCTGATACTTACATCATTTTCTACTCCGTATTTCATTTTCGGTTTAGTTTATAATACAATGACGCAATTCCGATTGCGGATTTTTGTTATCTCTAACTTGTGTGCTAGTGTGCAAGGCATTTGGATAGTCACCGATCGATGCTCATTGCTTGAGTGTTCCATTTTATTTACGAGACACGGTTTCATTCATTCATGTCGTGTTCTCCTCTTGGAGACACGTTTCTATTACTTTATATCTGCTTGTTTGGATTGCTTGTTCCTCTTGCAGGTGTATTGTGATTGTGCCCGATACACACATCGACGCGTGATTTATTTTCACGTCGTCGATCCTCGTTGCTTATGCGGTTAATCGGTGTGCTGACCATTTACTTTTGCTTTGCTAGCTCGCTTGCGGGATCCCTAGTTTTCTCTCTCTCTCTCTCTCTCTCTCTCTCTCTCTCTCTCTCTCTCTCTCTCTCTTTGCTGCAGTTTACGGATCATAATCCATTTGGTATTGATCCCGTTTATTTTATTTCTCTTGCACTTTATCACTTTTACGCATCATCTTTTAACATGAGAAGTAGGAATTAGACATTCATCTGGCCAAGCCCTCGAAAAAGGCTCTGTTTTTGTTGGTGTGTTTATATTGGTGCTTTGCGGCAGGGAGTCACGATGTAATAAGACCTATATGGCGCTCCGTTAAGTCCTCATGGAAGGCATGCGGAAAGGGTTAGCAATCAACCCCCGCCCAGTCTCATCGAGTCCATTCAGTAAGTGCACGCTATGCGTTGCTTGCTTCTGAACCAGCACAAGATCTTGTTATCGAGTATGTCAGGAAAAGGGTCCATGCAATCGAACCCCCGCATTTTCTATAGCTCACGTTGATCGACGTTGACGCTCGGTGTACGCACGCACCGTTTTCCTTTTGGATCCGTGACGGCTTGGTTGCTGAGAGGGACTCGCCCCTCTTGTCTATGGCCCGATCGCTTTCGCGAGGTCTAATGCTTGGTTGACTCGGGTGATCCGCTCCCCTTGGCTATGGCGGGACCGCTTTTCTACTACTTGGCCAGTGCCAATAGTTTGTTTGCTTTACGAGCGGAGCTCGTTTGTGTGATATCCTTGTGTGCTTTCGCTTTTCCCCATAGGTTGCTAGTTTAGTTTAGACTTGTACCCTTTGTATGATAACATTAGGTAGCAAGTTTTCCCCCTTAGCTTAGGTTTTCCTCATGCATTCTTTAAAACACAAACCACACTCTTTAATTTTCTTTTCTTAAGAGCTTGTTATTTCCGCTCCATTCCCAAGCATAAGTCTCCAAAGGTCGAGCCGCAGAGTGCGAATGTAACTCGTTCACCTAAAAAACACAAAACAAACAAAAATTAGTTAGCCGAGCTACGGTACCTCTGATTCCTCAAAAAAAGATACGTAGGCAGCGGGGTAGGGCCCGTGCGAGTATAACTCTTTCTTTTCCCTACATTTTGAATGCATATTAGTTCAGCTTAGGCATAGATTAGTTACACACCCATAGTTTTAGACACAAGCGTGGATACCATCGAGTATGATGGGCGCGTGGGGTGCTAACACTTTCTCCTCGCGTAACCGACTCCCTTACCCTTTTCTCTGGTCGTGAGACCGTTGTTTTGTTTTGTGGTTTGCTGGAATTCTCTTCCTTTTCAGGATAAATATGTTAGTGGCGACTCTGTTGATTTTCGCGGTAACGACAACTCCACACGGTAAATTGTGGGGGTTTGAAAAATGGTAGTTTAAAAACTTATTATTTTCATTTCATATTTCAAAAACATTTTCAATAAAAGTGTTTGAATAATAATAATGGAAAGATAAAAAGTAGTTAAATAAATTGAAAATATTAAATAGAAAGGGGAAAGAAGATGACACCCGCAATTAGAAGTTTTTCAAAAATGCGCGCAGAAAGTTTAGAGCGAAAATATGAAAATTATATATTTGTTACAACTTTATCACGTTAACACTTAGTCACTTCACAAATAGCTAAGATGGTTTAGTAATGATACACGAAGGTAATCAATTGATTCAATTGTATACTTTACGAGGTGTGTTTATACAATGATTCAATTACAATAAATTTTAAACTCAACAGTTTCTCAAATTTTAATCACCACTAAAGATCGATTAGGCACCAATTCTAACAAAATTCAACCTTACTTAATAAATCACTATCAATTAAATAAACGATAAACTACACTAAGAATTGAAAACCTTATATTTTGGAAGCTTATTAACGAGGTGCTAAATGAAGCAGGCATCTCAGACAAGTTGAATCTTATTATAAAAGCTATTACTTATGTGAAGATGAGAGTGCTTTGGAATTGGGAAAAAGGAGATTACTTCAACTCCAATAAAGGTTTAAGACAAGGAGGCCCCTTATCCTTTTTCCTATGTATTTATAAACTTTCATATGATTAATGATGTTGCGGAGGAAAAAAGGTGGAATTGTACGAAAGTATGAAAAAATGGTCCTAAGATCTCACATTTGATTTTTGTAGATGATTTAGGGCCTGTTTGAAACACTTTTTAAAAACTGTTTTTAAATTTTCAAAAATTAAAAATTTAAAAACCTGTTTGATTGACTTGTTTTTTAAAACAGTTTTTAGAAACTAATTTCAATTTTTAAATTTTAAAAATCTAAAAAACTAAAATCGTTTAAAGATGTTTTTGTTTTCAATTTTACTTTTTAATTGCCAAATGAGTAATGATTAAAACACACGGAAAATTCAATATTTTCATGGCAATATGGTAATTAATTGAACATTTTATTTTGTTTTATTTCTTCAATCTCTCACCACTAGCTCGCCACTTTAGCAGTGTTGTTTGGTGTTACACCCACCTCATTTTTTTCCACTTGTGTAGCAAAATAATTATATAAATTTTTTTTAACAATCAATTTTTTTATAAATATTATAATTATTAATAAAATATAATATGTTTATTCATTTTAATATATAATTAATTTTAACTTATTTATTCAAGTATTTGTAATATATTAAAAGTCATTTCAATTATATTACTTTCAGTTTAGTCATAAATATTGTTTAACATATTATATTATTTAAGAAAATACTTTATTTTGTAAGTTTTTAAAAAAATGTGAAATAATTTAATATTTTATTGAGCTGCAGTAAAATTATAATCTTAATTGTATATTTAAATATAAGTACTTATAATATAATTATTAATTATACTACAAATATAATTAACGTACTTAAATTAATATACTTTTGTTGTGAATTCAATGCCACGAACAAAGTATAAAATAAGGGATGAATAAAGGACAAGGAAGAAGAGGAACACAAGATTGGTTATAACTGCTATTATTTTACTTTCTCTTAAAACAAGATTACAAGTTTACAAGAATAACAAATAACCTCTCTCACCCCAAATTAGGATTTGCAGCTTAGCAATGATGAGAGACTAGTGTGCTATTTATAATAAAACCTAACATACTAACTAATGGGCTTTTTCCACAAGGCCCATTACACAAGCCAACTTAATAAACAAGCTAACTTAACAAATTAGGGTTTAAACACTAAAACCTAATTTAACATGCAAACAACCCTAGCATCTTCGACACAAGCATGTGAACAACCTTCGACTTCATGCTTAACCCTGTCGAACCAAGAAGCTACCCTTCGGCCATACTAGAGTTCGATCCAATATCTCACAAATCTCCACCTTGGATCTAACTCTACAACATCAAGGGAACAAACTAGCTTTCTTCATGCAGCTTTATCAACTGCATACAGTGGAAAAACTTGCAACTCGGCAATGTCTTGGTGATCATATCAGCAGCATTGTCTTCGGTCGAAACCTTCAGCACTTGGACTTCTCCACGCTCGATTACTCCTCTGACAAAATGCAGCCTCACATCAATGTGCTTAGTTCGCTCATGATAGGCTGAATTCTTCGACAGGTGTATTGCACTTTGACTATCACATTTAACAGTGATACCTCGACCTTGAAGTTTCAGCTCCTTCGCAAAACCTTCAAGCCACAATGCTTCTTTCACAGCTTCAGTTAGGGCAATATACTCCGCTTCAGTGGTTGATAGAGCAACAACCTTCTGAAGTGTTGCTTTCCAACTAATTGCAGTGCCAAACATAGTGAAAACATATCCAGAAATAGATTTTCTGGAATCCATAGAACCTGCATAATCAGAGTCGACATATCCTTCTATTACTGCTTTACTATCTTCACCCAAGGCTCCACCATAAATTAGGACTCTATTCAGAGACCCATTTATGTACCTTAAAATCCACTTCAATGCTTGCTAGTGAGCCTTTCCAGGGTTCGCCATGTACCTGCTTACAAGACTTACTGCATATGCTATGTCGGGTCTAGTACAGACCATAGCATACATCAAAGAACCAACTATATTAGCATATGGGATGTTTTTCATATCGGCTCTTTCGACATCAGTACTGGGACACTGATCAATACTCAGCTTGAATTGAGGGTTTGTTGGAGTCACAACTGGCTTCGAATTCGACATACCAAACTTTTCAAGAATCTTCCGTAGGTATGCCTCTTGAGATAAACATAACTTAGACTTCTTTCTATCTCTTCGAATGTCAATTCCAAGAATTCTAGAAGCAACTCCCAGATCCTTCATATCGAACTCCTTATTGAGTTCAGCCTTCACCCTCATCACATCTCCAACATTGTTGCTTGCTATGAGAATATCATCCACATAAAGCAACAAAATAACAAATGAATTACCAGGTCGAAATTTGAAGTAAACGAAGTGGTCGAACTGACTTCTAATGAAACTTATGCGTGCCATGAACTTGTCGAATCTCCTATTCCACTGTCGAGGAGATTGTTTCAGCCCATACAAAGATCTCTTTAACTTGCACACATAATCTTCCTTCCTCTTTTCGACATACCCTTCAGGTTTCCTCATCAGGATCGTTTCATCTAGATCACCATACAAGAACGCAGTCTTCACATCCATCTGTTCCAGTTCAAGATCGAACTGTGCTACTGTGGCAAGTAACATTCGAATGGACCTATGCTTCACAACAGGAGAAAACACATCATTGAAGTCGACACCTTCTTTCTGAGTGAAACCCCTTGCAACTAACCTTGCCTTGTATCTTTTCGACGTCACTCCTTCAATTCCTTCCTTAACTTTGAAAATCCATTTACAACTGACTAACCTTACCCCAACAGGTTTCTTGACCAGTTCCCAAGTATGATTATCATGAAGAGATTTCATCTCATCATCCATGGCCTTCATCCATTCAGTTTTATTTCGACTCCTCATAAATTCCTTGTAGTCTCTAGGTTCTTCGTCTAGAACCTCACTTGCAGAGATTAAGGCATAAGCTATAAGATCTGCATACCCAAGCCTCTGAGGTGCCTTTATGACTCTTCTCGACCTATCTCTCGACAATAGGTAGTCATCGTCAGTTTCCTCAACTTTCTCAGCATCTTCTGCTTCTTCTTCGACTTCATCAGGGATATGCAATTCAGCATCAACATGCTCCACCTCAACAGGAATCTCTACCTGTTCCAGCTCTTCGTCAGATGTTTCTGTACTTCGACCAACATCATCAGTTTTCTTAAAAGCCATTTCAGCTTCATTGAAAACTACATCTCGACTGGTGATACACCTCCTGTGACCTGGCTCTAGGCACCATAGCCTATAAGCTTTGACTCCTTCTAGGTATCCCATGAACATGCATTTCAGAGCTCTAGGTTCGACCTTGTCTTGCCTAATGTGAGCGTATGCTACGCAGCCAAATACTCTCAGTTTGTCGAGATCTGGTGGATGTCCCGACCAAACTTCTTCAGGTGTCTTCATATCTAACGCTGTCGAAGGACATCTGTTTATCAGATATGTTGCTGTTGAAACAGCCTCAGCCCAGAACACCTTTGTTAACCCCGCACTAGTCAACATGCATCTGACTCTCTCCAAAATAGTTCGATTAAACCTTTCAGCCAAACCATTTTGCTGTGGAGTACCTGCAGTAGTTCTATGCCTTGCAATACCAGAGGCAGCACAAAAACTGTCGAATGCCTCATTGCAAAATTCAAGGCCATTGTCGGTTCTCAACCTCTTGACCTTTCTGCCAGTCTGATTTTCAACCAGAGTCTTCCAACTTTTGAAATTCTCAAAAGTTTCATCCTTAGTCTTCTGGATGAATACCCATAATTTTCTGGAATAGTCATCTACTATGGATAGAAAATACCTTGCTCCTGAATGTGATGGACACCTTGCAGGCCCCCAAAGATCAGCATGGATGTAATCAAGGGATCCATGTGTTCTTTGTTTGCCTTTGTTGAACTTCACTCTGCAAGATTTTCCAAGTACACAGGGTTCACAAGACTTCAGCTTTTCGACTTTGTCTCCACCAAGCAGATTTTGTTTCCCTAATTCGACCAGACCCCTTTCACTGACATGGCCCAATCTCATGTGCCAGATTTCTGTTTTCGACAAAGGTTTCGTGGATGCAACATTTGTCGAACCACTTACAACTTCAGCCTCAAGGGTATACAAGCCTTGTTTCTTCACGCCTATCAAGACTTCCTTCGAACCCTTCATGACTCTTAGGATACTTTTCTCTCCTTGGAAAACATATCCTTTCTTGTCGAATTCACCAAGAGAAAGCAGATTTCTCTTCAAATCAGGAACATACCTGACTTCAGTCAACAACCTTATTGACTCATCATGGAGCTTGAATCTCACAGATCCAACACCTGCAATCTTGCAAGCCTTGTTGTTTCCCAGCAATACTGATCCACCATCTTGATCACATAATTCCTCGAACAAGTCTTTGTTTGGAGTCATGTGCCAAGTGCAACCTGAATCCATAATCCACTCCTTCTTAGAGTCACTGCTTGAAACCACAAGAATATCAGATGATTCGAAATCATCTTGAACAATGGCAGCGTTGCCATTATCCTTACCTCCATGATATTTCAGGCGTTCAGGGCACACCTTTCTTGTGTGACCCTCCTTCTTACAATGGTAGCATCGAATGACAGATGCTTCGCCACTGTAAGACTTCGACTGGCTTTTGCCTTTCTTCTTGTCAAACTTACCATCCTTTCGTAAGAGTTTTCCTTTAACGGTCAAACCTTCGCCAACAGTCGAAGGTTTATGCTCCTTTTGTTCATTCAAGTCCTTAGAGTACAAGGCTGATTGAACTTCTTCAAACGTCAGGGACTCCCTTCCATACAAGAGAGTGTTAGACGCTGGCCTAAGGATCTAGAGGGGGGGTGAATAGATCTCACAAAGTTTTTCGGAATTATTTCGAACTAAGGCGAAAGCGGTTCTGAATCGACTTGCGTCTATTCCGGACCGTTATTGCAAGGATCGTATATGTGACAAAACCACAAGATAATTGAGATTAAAGATGAGATGATATGTTATCGAATCAATATGTTTCACTTTAGAAAATCGATTAACTTCTAATTTGATAAACTTTGATTTGCAATGCAGTAATAATGAAAGAAGCAAAAACACAAACACTTGGTGATAATGATCAAATTGATGGTGATTCGATGTGTGATGAATTGTGATGTTTATACAAGATCTTAATTCACAATTTTAACACTCGAATCGTTGATCAATTTGCAATTATAACCAAATATGAACAGAACGTAAATGAAAAGATAAACGCGACAAGAACACGATATTTGTTTAGGCAGTTCGTCGATCGTCCTCGCTACGACTACGTCTGCCCCCAGTTCCAAACTGAAATTGGGAAATCTTCCATTAATGTTAAAGCAGTTTATACAAAGAAGATAACAAAGCGATAAACAATAAACCAAATTTGTCGATCCTTTGAATCTTCTCCCCCCTTAATCTTGAGCCATATTAAGGTCTTCCAAGAGCTTCACTTTGATCCCTTTCTGCAGTGTCTTGAATTGCTCGAACACTTGTTCTTCAATCTTCACACTCAGCTGGATCCTTGATGAAGCTTCTTGATAAAAACCCCTAAAATTCACCTATCTTGGAGGACAAAACCCTCAGATTTTATTCACCAAAAACCCCACAAATCTTCACCCACTAGGAATCTTCAATTCAGTTCCATGGACGTTATCGAACTCGATCACTAACCCTCAACGCAAGAATGATTATGTGTAATTGTGTTGGAGATGATGAAGAACGAAGATGAGAAGCATTTGTGTATCTTTCAGTTGTTGGTGTTGAAAGTGAAATAATGAACCTTGGACAATATATATGAGAGCTTATCAGTTGGAGCAAAGAAAACCAGAAATTTTTGCATTTTTGATCAGGTAGGTCGACCTCTTGTAGTGCTTAGGTCGACCTAACAGAGCTGCATATTCTTTGAATAACATTTGTTCCCAGTTAGGTCGACCTATTAAAGAAGTAGGTCGACCAGAATCCACTTCAGATACGTTTTGGGGACCTTTCCTCAGTTTAGGTCGACCTAGTTGTTGTGTAGGTCGACCTGGCAGAATGATATGTAAATTTCTCTACTTTAGGTCGACCTGGGTTGGGAGTAGGTCGACCTGACTGCTGTTTTTCTGAGTTCCTCTTGTTTTACTTATATTGAGTCGACCTATATGCATAGTAGGTCGACCTGCTCTGTCATGAGTGACCAATGCTTGCTTTTCTTTGAGTCCTTCTGCTTGTGCCTTGTTGCTTGTGTGCTTGTTGAGTTTGCCATGAATCAAAAACATCTTTGTGAGTGTGATCTTGTATTCACATACTCCCCCTTTTTGATGATGGCAAACCGGTAGTAGAAGCATTGGCAATAAGTGGTAAAAACTCCCCCGGACTTGTATGCGTAAGCTTAAGTGGCTGCATACTGAGCTCCCCCGTACACTCAGTTGAGCTCCCCCGTACACTCAGCATCTATCTCCCCTGTTATACCCCAAAATTTGCCCACATATTTTTCAAGAAAACTCCAATCTGAAAACTAAGAGTCTCATATAATCATGGATTTTTATTTCAACAAATATCCTGACATATGAAATACTTAGTTTTTAGAATTTTTCTTATACGGTAATTTGGCCTGCAGTTGAATTTATTCTTACGCAAACGCCAAATACTGTTTATTACTTCACACATGCTATTTATTTATTTACAGATAAATAGTACTGACACAATTGGTACAGAGTTAAATCTTTTTGCAGGCGCAGAATCAGGAAACTCAGACTGTACTGGTAACAAGTAGATTATTATTATCTTTTGTTTCCCACTAATTTTTGTACTATATTCCATTATTTTCAAAAATCTTTTCAAATCTCTTTTTCAAAAATCAAATCTCTCTTTTTCCCAACACTATCTCCACTTTCTTTCAAATCTTATTTCCACTCAAATTTTCCTTTTGTACAGAATCACATCATTCCCCAACGTCTCTATCCTTCTTTCAATTCTATAAATACCTCCCATTTTCTTCCATAAAATCTCACATCAAATTCTAACTCATCTTTCAAATTCCTACCTCATATCTATTTTCTCTTCTTCCCTGACAAGAATGGCAAAGTGGATAGAGACACTGTTTCTTACAGTCATCACCATTGCTACGGTGATCATGACTTTCTTCTGCCTGCATAGTCCTGAAGAGTGTGGACCTGCAATGGTTGCACTCCCAATCATCTACATGTTATTGTTCATAGCATGGGTCATTAATCGTCATTCTTAAAATTTGCCGTATTTCTTATTTCTTAAATGTACCGTTTATTCGTCGTACTGTTCAATATAGTATGTAATATTTGTACTGTCAGTATTAAATGTTGTACTATTTGTCATAATATTGCTTAATTACTAAGATAATATTTTGTGTGTTTTCTGCCAGTCAAATATTCATTTTTCTGTGCATTAAATGATTTTCAGGGTTATTATCGGTAATTTTGCCCGCATACCGTAAATATTAGTTATTTATTATGTCTATGTTTTTAACAGGTCATGTAAATAAACTTTCATTTTTCATTTAAAACATAAAACAAAAACAAAAAAAAAGAAAATTAACTTTGACTGTTGATTCTTCACTCTAACTGCTACGTCAATACCTGAACAGTCAGTTGACAGCCAAACTGCTGGCAGTACAATTCTCAGTGTTTTGTACCATCAATCAAATCAATCTTTCACAATTCAAAATTCCAAGATTTTTGTTCTAGAAGTCTTCTGAATATCACGCGATTAGCAAAGACTCAACACTGCACAAAAATCAGGTACGCTTAACTGTCTCCTACACAAACAGTCCCTGACTAGGGTTTTCTTGTTTTTACAGGAGAAACAAGTTTTTGAGAGCTCAAATGGATTTCATACACATCCATATATCTCAAAGTACCATCATACAAATTTTCAAACTTCAATTCACTCAGACGCACCGTCAGGAGCTCAAACAGTCAACAGACGACTCGTTTGACCAAAAAAGTCAACAGACAGTCAAAAATGAAATTTTTTGTCAAAGTACATATTTTGTCAAAGGATTCATCATTTGATCATTGGATGATCATAATTCATCAAGGAAAGATCAAAAATCAACAAAACTCTAAGTTTCAAAATTAGGGTTTTTGCCTGAAAAGTCAACTCAACTTTGACTGATCATAACTCTCTCATCCTTCATCCAAAAAATTCAAACCAAAGCTCATCTTGAAGGAAATTCAATTATCTTTCAAATGCCATTGATCCCATGGTCATTGGATTCACCATTTGAAAAATATGACCAAAGACATTACAGGTCATTTTCAAAGTCAACAAAAAGACACTTTTTTCAAAAGGACACACAAGGAGCTTCAAAAATCATTTTGACATGAGACCAAAGGCATTGGTTAGAGGACTCTTTGAGGTTTCCAAAAAGTGCAAGATCTCCTTCATATGGCAAAAATTGAAGGATTTACACCTTGTTGAAGTTGGCTAAATTTTGGGAAAATACATGAAATCAACATTGCTCAAAAATGTATTTTTTCCAAATGGGGCCAAGTTTTCAGCATTCAAACATCATTTCCATGATGTTATGGGCCTCCCACGACCAAGACTAAGCCCATACCTTTTTTTTATCCATTTTTGCATGATTTTATCTTATTTTAAGATTAAAATTAAAAGGAAAATGCATGGATAATGGTTAGCTTACAAATCAAGCATGACTCACCTCAAAGAATCTTCATCTTTCTGCAGAGAATTGAAGGGCAAGGCAGGTGCATTGAAGGCAAGATGACTTGGTCAAGAATTCAAGGTTTTTAATATTAAAAAACCAAAGTTTCAACAAAGGCAACTAAAGACACTTCTTAGCTTCAATTGTAAGCACTCAATGCTTATAAATAAGCTATCATAGTTCAGTAACAAAAGAAGGCGAATTCAGAAGCATACATAAGCTCATAACACTTGTAATCACTTGAAAAAAATTCAAAGAAAACTCAAATTCGAATTTGTAATTTCAGTCCATTTCAATACAAACTAAGCATTCATACACCTTCCTTGAACATCACTGAAACTATCCCAATCAGTTACAAGCCTTGAAGCTCACTGAATCGAGCTATACAGGTCCAAATTTGTTCAAACTAAAATCAATTCGTATCTGGTTATTCACACATGTTTAACAAGATGTAGACATACTATTAAGTTTGGTTTGAGGTGTAGATCATTTCTGGAAACTTAATTGAAGTTTGGACACGTATAAACGAAACTACCATTTTAGGGTTCATAGCTTCAAAATTAGGGCTTTCCAAATTAGGCAAAATTAGAGGTTCTAAATAGCACCATTAGATTCGTATGGACAAAACGAGTTGAATGGTACCATCGCGCCAAATTTATGTGCTTGTTTACCCCTATTCGCTATTTTGCAGGTTTGAGGTTCATCAATTACAGCGCATGTTTCATAAAAGCGCTGTAAAAACCCCTGGCTGAAGGTTGAAGACGATGAGGTGTCTCCCCCTCATTGGTTCAGCAGCGCGCGTGTTTTTAAATTTTCCTCTAATCCTGTGCTTTGCAGGTGCAACGTGTCCCATGAGCCTCAATTTCTGGACCACTTGATTTCATTTAATGAGTCATCCAACGCTCCAGATCACGCGTGCACATCATACTCCCTCAATCAAACCACACAGGATCAGTATCCTTTTATTTTCTATTTTATTTTCTATTTTATTTTAATTTCTTTGTTAAATTAATTAAAAATAGTTTTAAAAATCCAAAAAATACACAAAAAATATTTTTAGACTTCTAAAATAACATATTATTTTCTGAAATAAAAATATTTTATTTTTCTTCAAAATTTCAATATTTGCATAATTAATTAGTATATATTTATATATTTGCCTTTTTAATTATTCTAACCAATCAAAAATCATAAAAAAAAATTGTTCCTTATGTTAAATATTGTTTATATATTATAAACTAATTTTGTACATATTTTGAATAATTTTATCTTTAAGTTTTAATTATTTGTATAATTATTTACATAATTATGTTTTAATTAACTTAAATCAATTCCAAAAAATTCCAAAAAAAATTAGTTTTGTTTTAAAATTAATTAACAAATATTTTGTACATATTTTAAACTTAATTTCTAGGTTTAAATCTATTTTCATCTTTTTCTTCATTTTAATTTAATTAATTATGCATTAATTATAATTAAAATCAATCATAAAAAATCCAAAAACATGCCTTTTATTTTTCTTGCAATTTAAATTCCTAGATAAATGTATAGGATGTCAAATTCATGTAAATAGGCTAGTTTACATTTCCTGCACAATCGATGTAATAGCGTAGATTTACTTTCCGCACTTTACATTTCCGCATTTTAATTTCCCGCAAATATAAACTGCGTGTATGTCAAAGATAAAATTGAACCGTTAGATCACTAACTTCAAAGATAAATATCTGAATCCAATCACAATCACACTTGCACCTCTTCAGGTAATCCCTTTCTCATTCTTTTCAAAATCAAAAGTCAAAATTCCACTGTTTTGAGTACAAAATCGAACCTTGCGTTTATATCCGGTGAAAGGATAGATTTTTAAAGGAAATAGGATAAAGACCTTACAACTCAAGGTAGACCTCCTAGTTTGCTTGCTCAAATCAAAACAAACAAAATTCTCATACACTGTTGTTTTTCAAAACAAAACTTTCCAAAAAGACAATACTTTGTATACATCCAAACACAGATTATTACAAAGTTAACGTTCTTTTCAAAACATCTTTCGAAAGATAAACAAGCATTTTGTATACATCCACACACGGATCATTACAAAATTCAAAATTACAAAGGTATTTGAAACCACATATGAGCAATTTCAGAGCAATTGAAAAGTCATCGAAAAACAAGTGAGCTAAGCAAACTTAAGAGCCCATGGATAACCATGGATACAAAGGGTGCTAACACCTTCCCTTTGTATAACCTACCCCCTTACCCAGAATTTCTTAAAGGTCTTTTTTCTGTTTCTTTTATAAACCTTTCCTTAATTGGATAAAATAAAAGGTCGGTGGCGACTCTGTGATATTTTCAAAAATGCGAAAGCATTAAGCGATAAAAAAAGGAGTCAGTTCACGTATCTCTACAGAACAGAGGTATGGCCCGGGATTAAAAAAATCGGAGGTCCACATCCCCCTTTGACAACATCAAAAGAGATACAACGAAATAGAAGAGGAGGGTAACGAGAGAAACATAGATAAAACGCTAGCATTCATAGTATAATAGATAAAAGGTAGATAGTTATAACATAAGAACCAAGTAGCTATGATTAAAGATGAAACACATACATGAGCAAGAGAGATATATGTATGAAGTCACTATAAGCATGTTAACTGATAGCATATTATAGCATCAATGATATTTTTGGAAGTGAACAACAATCATGTTACCGCCTTCTCAATATGTAGGTGTCACCGTTTAGTGGAAGCCTTTAGTCAATGTGGAATGATGCCTGGCTTGATAATGAACTACCTTTACACTAAGAGAAATGTTAGCTTAAGAATAACCAATATATAGATATAAAGTAAAGGAATAACTTTAATAGAAAACAAACGTAATTAGCCCAAATTAGAGATATCGAGTATCCCTAATTCCCTACGAATGTTGAAGTATTGCTCCGTTGCTAGAGGTTTGGTGAAGATGTCAGCTAGTTGCTTCTTGCTCTCTACATGTTCAAATATAACGTCTCCTTTCTCTACATGATCTCTTAGGAAGTGATGCCTTATTTCAATATGCTTGGTTCGTGATTGTAAGACAGGATTTTTACTCAAGTTTATGGCACTTGTGTTGTCGCACATGATAGGTATACGATCAAGCTTAATACCAAAGTCAAGAAATTGTTGCTTGAGCCATAATATCTGCGCACAGCAGCTTCCGGCAGCTACATATTATGCCTCAGCAGTAGATAATGCAACCGATACTTGTTTCTTGCTATGCCAACTTATCAATGAATTTGAGAATAGATGACATGTTCCACTAGTGCTTTTTCTATCGGATTTGCATCCAGCAAAATCTGAGTCGGAGAATCCTACCAAATAGCACTCATTTCCCTTTGGATACCATAGGCCATATGTAGTAGTTCCACGTAAATATCGCAGAATTCTTTTGACAGCTTTTAAGTGAGATTCTTTTGGACAAGATTGATATCTTGCACACATACACACACTAAACATAATGTCTGGTCTTGAGGCAGTAAGATACAATAGTGAACCTATCATACCTCGGTACAATTTCACATCAACCTCTTTACCTTTCTCATCTTTGTCTAGGTTAGTATTTGTTGCCATAGGTGTGTCAATCTCCTTCGCTTCACTCATTCCAAATCTTTTGAGCAGCTCTGTACAGTATTTAGTTTGACTTACAAGCGTTCCATGACTGAGTTGCTTGATTTGTAGGCCAAGGAAGAAATTTAGCTCACCCATGAGACTCATCTCAAATTCACTCTGCATAAGCTTAGAAAAATCTTTGACAACTTTTGCATTAGTCGACCCAAATATAATATCATCTACATAAACTTGGACTAAGAGTACATCTTTATCTTTTCTTTTAATAAAGAGAGTAGTGTCAACTTTACCCCTAGAGTACCCTTGACTAAGAAGAAATTTGCTCAAACGTTCGTACCAAGCCCGAGGGGCTTGTTTAAGACCGTATAGAGCACGTTTCAGCTTATAAACATGAGTTGGATACATGTAATTCTCAAAGCCGGGTGGCTGAGCAACATAGACTTCTTCATTTATATAGCCATTTAGAAAGGCACTTTTAACATCCATTTGGAATAGTTTGAAGTCTTTAGAACACGCATAGGCAAGTAAGAGGCGAATAGCTTCGAGACGTGCTACAGGAGCGTATGAGGGACTAAGTCCCAAACATCATTCCGTTTAAATTGGTTTAATTCTTCTTGCATGGCCATTAGCCAATGCTCATCAAGTAATGCGTCCTTAGCGTTTTTCGGCTCAACTTGTGAAACAAAAGCAAAATGATGACAAAAGTTACTTATCTTTGAGCGTGTTGTAACGCCCTTTGAGATGTCTCCTATTATGTTGTCAATTGGATGGTCTTTCACATTTGTCCAGGCCTTAGAAAGTTCTTCATTGTTTGAGATGCTTTCCTTATCATTTTCATCATGAGACTCATCTTTCTCTTTCTCAGCATCTTTCTTTACAATATTTTCATTCTCGTCTTCCTTATCTTGGACAATGTCTTCAGTGGATGGACCTGCACCATTAAACAAAAGACCCTTCTCGACATATTTTGTATAAGATTCATCAAAAGACATGTGTACTGACTCTTCTACTATAAGTAATCTTTTATTATATACCCGATATGCTTTGCTAGATTGTGAGTAACCAAGGAAGATGCCCTCATCATCTTTAGCATCGAATTTACCAAGATTATCCTTACCATTATTCAAGACAAAACACTTGCAACCGAATACATGGAGATGAGATACATTTGGTTTTCTACCTTTTAGTAATTCATAGGGAGTTTTGTTCAGTATAGGACGTATTATTATCCTATTCAAAACATAACATGCGGTGCTAATCGCGTCAGCCCAGAAATACTTAGGTAGACTACCCTCATTCAGCATTGTTCTTGCCAACTCCTCTAGAACCCGATTTTTACGTTCAACCACATCGTTTTGTTGTGGTGTTCTAGGAGCTGAAAAGTTATGCTCAATTCCATGTTTATCACAGTATTTTTCAAAAAGATAGTTTTCAAACTCTCCACCGTGATCACTTCGAATTGCAACTATTTTGGTGCTCATTTTATTTTGACATAATCTTGCAAATTGTGTGAAAGCTGGAAAAGTTTGATCCTTACTAGGTAGAAAGATTCTCCAACAAAATCTAGAGTAATCATTGACAATGACAAAACCATAGATGTTTCCACCTATGCTTTTAGTCCTTGAAGGGCCAAAAAGATCCATGTGAAGTAGTTCAAGAGGGCGTGATGTTGAAACCATGTTCTTTGATTTAAAAGAGATTTTTGTTTGCTTTCCCTTTTGACAAGCATCACATAGATGATCTTTTGAAAACTTCATTTTAGGTAAGCCGATTACTAAATCTTTTGTGACAACTTTATTAAGTAAGTCAAAATTTATGTGGGGCGAGACGTCTATGCCAAAGCCATGAGTCTTCGCCTAGAGCAATTAGACACTTGGTACTAGACTTAGATACCTCATCCAAATTTAGCATATAGATGTTGTTTACTCTTAAGCCTTTAAACATAATGTCTCTTTTCTTAGTATGTTCTATTGTGCAGCCAGAATTTGTAAACATTACTTTAAAATCTTTGTCGCACAATTGACTTATACTTAAAAGATTATGCTTAAGGCCTTCCACTAGCAGTACATCAGTTATAGTTGTGGTAGAGGGGTTACCTACACTTCCTTTACCAAGTATGGCTCCCCGATTGTTATCTCCATAGGTGACATACCTCTTTTTCTTTGCGTGAAACTCAACAAAAAGAGATATGTCTCCCGTCATGTGTCTTGAACATCCGCTATCAAGGAACCACAACCTTTCGGCAATGTCAAGACACTTTTCCTGCAAAATTAATTTAGAGAGGGAGGTCCCCAATTTTCATTGGGTCCTTGGTAGTGAGTACATAATTTGTTGCACTTGGGCAACCATTGAAATACTCCTTTAGGAACTAAAATCCTCCTAAATTTGCATTTTTCAATGGTATGACCCTTTTTGCAACAATAATGACAGGTAATATGATGAGAATATGCTGTTTTGCTAGTTGATACTTTTGGTACAAAAGTGTATTTACTATATAAAGGAGTATACGATCTTTTGAACTTATTTGGATCAAACGCAAAAGTCACTTCTGGTTGTAGAGCCTTGTCTAATTTGGCTTTTAGATCTCTTACTTCTTTTTGCCAAATGTGACATGTCTCACAACCAAACCATGATGTAGGATCTATTTCAACTTTATCCTTTTGAATGTCTAGCATAGATTGTTTTAAAGCTTCCATATCCTTTTCGGTTTTCTCAACTTTTGATTCAAGATATGAAAAGATTTTCTTATTTGAGGCCAAAAGTTTGAAAGCTTCAATTGCATCTCTATGTAATTCTTCAAAAGCAAGTTTTAGTTGAGAATGAGATACCTTATCTATGAGTTCAGGTTTAAGATGACTTACAGCTTTCTTTTTCTTGTGTTGATGAGCCATAAGGCATAAGTTTGCTGATTCTTCTTCATCGCTTGATGAGCTTTCACTAGATGAATCACTTTCCCATGCTATGTAGGCTCTTTTAGATTTGTTGTGACCTTTGCTTTGGTTCTTCTCTTTTTCCTTCTTAAGGTATGGACAATCCGGTTTGTAGTGACCGACTTTCCCACAATTAAAGCAAGGGCCTTTGATTTTTCCTTTGTTGTTGTCATCTTGTTTGAACTTGTTTGATTGCTTTCTATAGTTGATCAAGCCTTTGTCAGAATGCTTTGCTCCATTTTTCTTTAGATATTTGTTGTATCTTCGCACAAACAGTCCCATTTCCTCATCATCGGAGTCTTCGTCATCACTTGTATCACTATCCTCTAGCTCTTGTCTTGAGGTCTTGGAGCTTGAAGCCTTTAGAGCTATTGACTTCTTCTCTACCTCTTTCTCCATGTTCTTCTCTTTCTTTGCCCTTTTCTCATGCATGTCAAGGCATTTAAGGTGTTGTTCATGTTCCTCTAGTTTACCAAAGAGAGTGGTAATCTCTAAGGTGTTTAGATCATTTGCTTCCTTTATTGCTGTAACCTTGGGTTGCCATTCCCTGTTCAAACATCTTAAGATTTTGTTAGTAGCAACTGCATTAGAAACAGGTCTATCAAGAGAATTTAAACGATTTTTCAAGTGAACGAATCTCTTCTGCATGTTTTCGATGGATTCACCATCTTCCATGTGGAAGAGTTCGAATTCTTGAGTTAACGTATTGATTCTAGCTAGTTTGACATAATCCGTTCCCTCGTGGGCAACTTGCAATGTGTCCCACATAGCTTTAGCGGATCTACAATGGGAAACGCGATAATATTCATCAACTCCTAGAGCTGAGATTAGAATGTTTCTCGCTTTCCAATCGTATACATATCTCTTTTCATCTTCAGCATCCCAAGTATTTTCTGGTTTTGGAACAACTGCACCAGCTGCATTTGTCATGGTGATCTGAAAGGGACCATTGACAATAGCTGTCCAGATGTTCCTATCAATTGCATTGATGTGGACACACATACAATCCTTCCAATAGCCATAGTTTTCACCGTTGAAAACTGGAGCTCTATTGTGAGCCCCTTTAGGTCCAGAAGCCATCTTTCCAATAAGTGTTTCACGTAGCACGGAATAAACCAGAGCTCTTGATGCCACTTGTTAGACGCTGGCCTAAGGATCTAGAGGGGGGGTGAATAGATCTCACAAAGTTTTTCGGAATTATTTCGAACTAAGGCGAAAGTGGTTCTGAATCGACTTGCGCCTATTCCGGACCGTTATTGCAAGGATCGTATATGTGACAAAACCACAAGATAATTGAGATTAAAGATGAGATGATATGTTATCGAATCAATATGTTTCACTTTAGAAAATCGATTAACTTCTGATTTGATAAACTTTGATTTGCAATGCAGTAATAATGAAAGAAGCAAAAACACAAACACTTGGTGATAATGATCAAATTGATGGTGATTCGATGTGTGATGAATTGTGATGTTTATACAAGAACTTAATTCACAATTTTAACACTCGAATCGTTGATCAATTTGCAATTATAACCAAATATGAACATAACGTAAATGAAAAGATAAAAGCGACAAGAACACGATATTTGTTTAGGCAGTTCGTCGATCGTCCTCGCTACGACTACGTCTGCCCCCAATTCCAAACTGAAATTGGGAAATCTCCCATTAATGTTCAAAGCAGTTTATACAAAGAAGATAACAAAGCGATAAACAATAAACCAAATTTGTCGATCCTTTGAATCTTCTTCCCCCTTAATCTTGAGCCAGATTAAGGTCTTCCAAGAGCTTCACTTTGATCCCTTTCTGCAGTGTCTTGAATTGCTCGAACACTTGTTCTTCAATCTTCACACTCACCTGGATCCTTGATGAAGCTTCTTGATAAAAACCCCCAAAATTCACCTATCTTGGAGGACAAAACCCTCAGATTTTATTCACCAAAAACCCCACAAATCTTCACCCACTAGGAATCTTCAATTCCGTTCCATGGACGTTATCAAACTCGATCACTAACCCTCAACGCAAGAATGATTATATGTAATTGTGTTGGAGATGATGAAGAACGAAGATGAGAAGCATTTGTGTATCTTTCAGTTGTTGGTGTTGAAAGTGCAATAATGAACCTTGGACAATATATATGAGAGCTTATCAGTTGGAGCAAAGAAAACCAGAAATTTTTGCTTTTTTGATCAGGTAGGTCGACCTCTTGTAGTGCTTAGGTCGACCTAACAGAGCTGCATATTCTTTGAATAACATTTGTTCCCAGTTAGGTCGACCTGTTAAAGAAGTAGGTCGACCAGAATCCACTTCAGATACGTTTTGGGGACCTTTCCTCAGTTTAGGTCGACCTAGTTGTTGGTAGGTCGACCTGGCAGAATGATATGTAAATTTCTCTACTTTAGGTCGACCTGGGTTGGGAGTAGGTCGACCTGACTGCTGTTTTTCTGAGTTCCTCTTGTTTTACTTATATTGAGTCGACCTATATGCATAGTAGGTCGACCTGCTCTGTCATGAGTGACCAATGCTTGCTTTTCTTTGAGTTCTTCTGCTTGTGCCTTGTTGCTTGTGTGCTTGTTGAGTTTGCCATGAATCAAAAACATCTTTGTGAGTGTGATCTTGTATTCATAGAGAGTTTCTTTGAAGTGAGCATGTGATCGAGGCAAAGAACACAATAGTAACAGCGCTTGATCTTCATCATCGATCTTCACATCAATATTTTCAAGATCAAGAATCAGCTTGTTGAACATATCCAACTGCTCAGCCAATACTTTGTCTTCAATCATCTTGAATGAATACAAAGCTTGCTTCAGGTAGAGTCGATTTACCAGCGATTTGTTCATATACAAACTTTCAAGTTTCACCCATAACCCTGATGCCGTCGTCTCCTTTGATACCTGCCAGAGAACCTTATCACCAAGGCTCAACAAAATTGCGCTGTGTGCTTTCTCGATCATATTCGTCTTCTCCACTGCCATCAATTCTGCATTCATGGCTGCCTCTCCCTTCAACGCTTCCAAACAACCCTGCTGAACCAGTAGGGCTTTCATCTTCAAGCGCCACAGACCGAAATCATTCACTCCGGTGAACTTTTCAATCTCATACTTTGTTGAAGGCATCTTCTCCACGCTCACCGCACCAATTTGTTGTGAATTCAATGCCACAAACAAAGTATAAAATAAGGGATGAATAAAGGACAAGGAAGAAGAGGAACACAAGATTGGTTATAACTGCTATTCTTTTACTTTCTCTTAAAACAAGATTACAAGTTTACAAGAATAACAAATAACCTCTCTCACCCCAAATTAGGATTTGCAGCTTAGCAATGATGAGAGACTAGTGTGCTATTTATAATAAAACCTAATGATCGGTCACCAATTCTGCTTATTTTCGGTCTGTTTTCGGCAGTATTTTGTTATAGTTTGCAACATGTTCGTAAGTGATTTCAATATTTTAGTTAAGTATTTAGTTATTGGGTATTTTATTTTTGTTAAGTTTATTTAATAATCCATGAGTTCTTTTGATGTCTTTTTGGTCTGGATTTGGTAGTTTGTGTGGTCTCAGGTACAATGGCCGAAAGTCGGAGTCGGAATGCATAGAGAAAAGCATTTGGAGGGGCCAAAGGAGATGACACGGTCTGGTGGTGTCATCTGACACGACCGTGTCAGGCAAGAAGGAGAGAGCGCAGTTTTTTGGCTACAGGGAGCAGGACACGGTCTGACCGTGTCATGCAACACGGCCGTGTCAGCGCGCGTGCAGAATTCAACATTTTAGCTTTTAGACTCTTTTAAGTGGAAAGGGTAGTTTGGACTTTGCCTGAGACATGAGTTCTAACCTAGGAATACAAAAAGGAGAAGAGAAGACAGAAAATAGGACTTTTTGGGGGAGATTGCAAGAAGAGAATACAGAGAAGAGAAGAAACGTAAAGACGGAGAACTTCAAAGGTGTCAACCATTGAAGATCAAAGTTTGATCATCTTGTAATGTCTTTAAACTCAATTATGTATAACTCTATTACTATGAGAGGCTAAACCCCCCAATGCTAGGGGGTGTCCCTGATTTGTCATGCTATGAATATTTATTTCTTTGGTTAATCAATCAACTATTATTTGGTTTTAAATCTCATTGTTTGTGAAGAGTATTAGTTTAATGTTACGGGAACGTGAATTAACTTGATTAACACTATAATACCGAAAGGATGTGTTAATGTTTCACCAACAATGATATTGTGGAGATTATACCTAGGACTAGGATTATCTTTCAATAACTAGTATAATTCTTGTTAAGGATTGCTTAATCACTTTATCAATTGTCAACGGAAGTGTAATTGATGATTTAGGTTAAAGGTTTTCTATTAAGGAATTAAAGAAGACATTCTTGAGAATCAGTGGTTTATCTAAATGAACGTGTTGAGTGATCAAAGAATAAGATTCGTAATTTGGCAAATCATACACTGACCTAGCATATTTTACCAACCAAAAGTCAACCTTTTTTATTTGCTTTAATTTAATTTACCGTTAAGAGATTGAATCATCAACCCAACTATTGTTTTGTTCAATTGACGATATCTTTGATTTCATATTTCCTACGTAGTCCTTGAGATTTGATACTCTAGGATAATCCCATTATTACTACTCGGCGAAAATAGTACACTTGCTATTTTCCCGATCAAGTTTTTGGCGCCGTTGCCGGGGACTGCCAGAATACGAAATTGATTATTCATCAATTGGAATTTTATTGCTCTGCAATTAAAATTTTCTTAATTTTTTTTTTTTTTTTACAATTTATCAATACTAATTTCTGTATAATCTTTTATGCGAGGTCAGGCCTCAGCTGAATTTCCTTTTGACGCAGAGATAGAGAGAACTTTTCATACTCGGCTAAGGAAGGCAAGAGAAGCAAGACTGGCTGAAAACGAAAGAGAAGCTTCCGTTCATTCAGAAGATTCGGATTCAGAGACAGAGACACTTCCTGACACCATGGGAGATAATCCACCAGAGAGATTGTTGGGTGACTACGGAGCAAACAATGCACTAGCAGGTAGACAGACTATTGTCAACCAACCGGTGAACGTTCCCAATTTTCAGCTCCATCCGAGCACTGTAACCCAACTAGAGAGACGATCCTTCTCTGGAAGGGTAAATGAAGATGCTAATAAACATTTGCAACGTTTTCTGACTATGAGCACAACATTGAAGATCGATGGGCATACTGAAGAGCAGAAAAAGTTGCGGATGTTCCCGTTCACTTTAGCTGATGAAGCAGAAGAATGGTTCTATTCTCTACCCGCTGGTAGCATTACAACATGGGAAGAGATGGAAACAGCGTTCCTAAACGAATATTTCCCAGCATCAGTATTCATTAGAAAGAGATATGAAATCCTTAATTTCAAACAGAAGGAGGGTGAATCATTGGGGGACTCTTATAAAAGATTTAAGAGACTCCTGGTGGCATGCCCTACTCATAATCTGGATACAACAGAACAGATGCAGACTTTTGTGAATGGTTTGAGAATTCCAACAAAGCAACTGATCGACACAGCATCCGGTGGCTCATCTAATTTCTCAACAGCCACCGGTATCAAGAAGATTATTGAGGCAATAGCTGCTAATGAACACCTGGAATTATATGACAGAGTTGTTAGTAAACCAGAGGGAGTGATAGATTTGAAATTAGAAGCTAATAAGCAACTGAAAATTGAAGAGAGGATAGCTGCAGAGGTGGAAAAGAAGTTGAAAGCTATGAATATCTCTACTCAACACGTAGCTCAGATACATCAGGCTCAAACTACTAATTGTGATATTTGTGCAGGGCCTCATTTGACAACACATTGCCTTGCTACAGCTCAACAAATCGAGGAAATCAAATTTCTCAAACAAAACAACCCTTACTCTAATTCTTATAACCCAGGTTGGAGGAACCATCCAAACTTTGGGTGGAAAGATCAAAAAGGGAACAATCAACAGCAAGGTCAGGGACCATATCAACAACAACAACAGCAAGCTCCAAAGAAAGCAGATTGGGAGCTAGCTTTTGAAAAGATGGCTGCTCATAACACTCAGTTTCAAGAGGAAACAAGGAATAACCATAAGAACACTTCAGCGTCCATCAAGAATTTAGAGGTCCAAATGGGACAAATAGCACATCAAATGGCGAATGCTCAAGCACCAGGTTCCTTACCTAGTTCAACTATGAAATTCTGGTAAGACAGACCCCAGATGTCATATACGATGTTGTGACATCTGGTCTGTCATCAGCTTGGCTGAGGCAGTACATACAGATCCCTCAATTATTTATTACATCTAACATCCAGAAGTCTGGAAGTGTTGGGATCCCATATCAGTTCAGTTAACATTAACAAATCTGCTTAGCAGAGATTCTGTGTTAGCACAGTCATTAAATCACACACTGATGTCATGCACGATGTTATGACATCCAAACTGAACTTACAAATAAACAATGCAGAAACATAAACAACACAACAGAATTGTTCACCCAGTTCGGTTCAATCAACCTACTCTGGGGGCATACCAAGCCAGGGATGAAGTCCACTATTAGCAGTATCAATTCAGAGCTAAACTCCCAGTTTACAACTCCTCACTTAATCACTACCCAATGACCCTTCTACCTAGGTTCTCCCTAGATATGGAATATCTCCATTCCACTCCCAATCATAGCAATGATGTCTAGCAGTCAACAACTCAGCCACTGCATCGACGGCTTAATTACCAACATTCAAAGCACACAAATAAACATATCTTAGAGTTGCTTCAAAGCTTCCTCCAAGCACACAACTCCACTCATTGCTTTACAACTTCTGAGTGAATAAAACAAACCTCTTACCTACAGGCTTCGAGGCACAAATCAGTGACCTTCCCACAAACCGGGAGGTTCACTTACACGGCTAACCCTAAAAACTACATCTTGTCAATACTCGGCTAGCTCAATAAACTAGGTTACAAAGTTTCCTATTTATAACCTATTCCCAACTGGACTTGGGCTTACAATCACAACATTATTTGCTGTTACAAATCACAGAAAACTTTCTGCTAAAAACAAGGTCTTCAATCATAAGTTTCCTAATTTATCTTCATAATTAGAAACTGCATAATTCTCGAATATTCTAATCTTGATTCTCTTGACCTTTAAACCTGCGCCACATAGGATTGCATAATATTCCATAGAATATTCTGCATCTTTTGAGTACTTACTGAATCTTTATATTCCAGCTCAGCAGGCGCGTGACAGCTAAATATAACAGTAACTGCTGTCAAATACTGATGTCACAGAGCATGTCGTGACATTCCATAGAACATCTTGATGTTGTACCTGTTCTGCATAAATCACATCAAACATTATTCTTCACTTCAATTCTCTGCTTCTCACATATCAGGGTGCCAAAAAGACAGCCCATGATTTGTTCTATTACTGATGTACAATCAGCACAATCTTTAGTTTCCCAAAATAAAGACTGAGATAAATAAGGAAACATAATAGAAATAGAATAGAAAATGTAGCAGCTGCTGCTGTCAAACACTGATGTCATGACGTCGAGCATGACATCCAACTCACAGCATGTATTAGCTTACACAACCAGAACCTGCATAACCTTTAACACTATACTCCACATATCATGACCTTAGTCAAGACAACAAAATACACATGAATGTTTTACCACAAAATGCAGCCAATCAAAACATCTACAATCTCCCCCTTTGGCAAATTTTTGGCTAAAACATCTTGTCATCACAGCAGCACAAAAACAACTAGCAAACTACCAGTTATGCAGAATTGCTAAAGCACATCAAAACATCAGGCCTGCTGAATAAGTTCCACAAGCTACACTATCACATACCATGAATAGAAATAACTTGTTCAATATGATCTGGGGTGACAATCTCTTCTCCCCCTGTTTGGCCATAAATGTTGCCAAAGCAACGTACAGCTCCCCCTTAAAAGTTACTCTGCATGACATGACCACGACACACACACAAAAACACCATCTGATAATCTTTAGATACCACTTCGCCACCAGCTTGATTAGAATACAATAAGTCACCCACAATGGGAGATCTATATTACAAGATGCACTCTTTCATAGATAGCTCATAACTTCTACCACAAGCTCCAAGAGGTGAATAGAAAACACCTCCTTTTTGTCTTCAACTAATTACTCTTCTGCCCAAAAGTAATTTGTCTAAGACTATCCTCAAGAATAATCAGCTGCCATATGTTGATTATCTTGATCCTTCGAACCCACTTCTGAGATGAACCAAATGTCAACACATTGTGTTTTAACATCTAGCTGTTGAATTCAGCTCCTTCTTCTGCCACTTGAAAGAACTTCCTCCCTTTACAGAACCAGAGTTCAATGCTCTCATAGACCTGATTGTGAAACCAAGTTTGAGTACGCAACCTCCATCCTGCAGTTATGCAGTTATGTCATCCAAGCTCACACTTTTATGAATCCCTGCTTCTTTTCCAACAACATCAGACACTTTGATGCATGAGTCATCAGAAGGACTAGTTAGAGACTAATCCTTTAGCTGTACCAAGGATGCCACTTCCTTGAGCAAAGCTATTTCCATGATGTCAAGAATACTGCCACTTGTTCTTGACTTCACAGTGTGCATTAGCCAATGCACTTCCTTACCTAGATCAGAAATAAACTGATCCAAGTAACCACCATCAAGATTATGATGTCTTCTTCTTCTTGTGCATTCCAAAGCTGAACATGTTTCTTGCCAGGAAACCTTTTTCAGTGATCATATGCTTCTGCTGCCACCAAAGAGATAGATCTTAAAACAATTGCACTATCCTTCCTGTACATGGTCTTGAAGAAGAGATGTTCCAACATCTTTAAGAGCATCAGTTATCTTGAACTTCCAAGGATAATCAATTAAATACTTGTACTTTGCACAAATAACAATTGATCTTAAATCCTTTCCCAGTTAGATTCACCCTTAGGAAAGAGAGAGATGAATCTTTCCTTACAAATGTGTCACACAACAACCAGAACCCATGTGACACCGTTCAATAGCCAACTAAACACAAGGCTGAATCAGACGTGGGGAGGTTAACCAAATCTCCCCCTCAAACAAACAATCATGGAAACTCCACACCGCTTATCCATGCATTGTACATAAAAGTCTCATTATACAACATCCCTACTAGAGGCAACTAACTCCATGAGTTATACCTATACATACTTCATACACCAGTTGAGGATACTATACTTATATAAACCATGGTTAACAGAGATACCATGCAGCGGAAAACAACTAAAATTTATCCTCAATAAACCTCAGGCCTGAAACAATAACCTTTGCATCAGTCAGCTACACATCATTCATGATTAAGGGATAATATATGCCATATCTCAACAAGGTTTCTGGAACAGATTCACTTATGACATAACTCCTGAAAATACCTCAGATTCCACACAGTAATCTGACTCCCTTGAACCATCACACAATATTCAAAACCATATTTCACTATGCACGATACACAGTATTCAGTTTTCAACACTAACTGTTCTATGGTTAAGAAAACAATTCACACATCTGGTTCCTTTGATCAAAAGAACATACAAGATATAAGCTCATCTTTGGATTTTCATAGAGGTCTTGAAAAGAAAACCTGAATGAATCCTTTCACTTACACTGAGCTCTTCTTCCAACTCCCATAAGCTTATGCCTTAAATAAACTAACATTTGGGATGGAAGGTTCAATTGATTGTATTCTGACCAATCAACACAAAAAGCAGATGTCTCCTCTTCCAGATCAGGAGTAGGTTCCAAACAAATGTACTCACACTACATAAGTTTAGCACCAGAACATCTGTTCTTCAACTGGTAGCTGCATACCAGTATGCCATCAGTTCCTTCTTCTTGGAACACACAATTCTTGACAATCTTGAGGATTATCAAACAACTTTGCAGATGAACATGAGGAACACTGATCATATGAACCTCTTCAACCTCAATAACCATGCCTTTATGAGTGGACTTGAGAAAAAATCTCAAGTATCTTTGACACTTGTACTAAAGTTGAAAACAATCTGCTACAAATTCTGTTGAAAACCATATAACCCTAGAGATCTTCTTTCAAAGATAGGATTATGCATCAGATGCTATGCAGCAGAAAATAGCCATATATCAACAGAGATTACACAATGCTTACTCCCAGAACCAGTTGTAAGCATGACATCCAAGAATTGCAGCTGAACAATTCATCAATATGCTTGCTTCTTCTTCAAGCAACACAACAAGGCCTAACCAATATTCTGACCAGAAGGAAACAGATAAGCACAAAGAATACCTTATCATTAACTTCACTCCCGCATGAAGGTTTTGACAATCTTCTTCTCTGTACCCTGCTATATGCTGAATAAAACACCCCAAATTCTTCACTCCCACATGAATCATTTGGATATCAGTAACACCATCTTCCCTTGCCAAGAGAATACACCTGTTATTGTCAGTTTGGTCCAGTCTTCCACACATAGGTCCATCCTCCACTTCTAGGGACCATTCAATATGAACATGAATGTTCAAACCATCAACTACCTCCAACAACCAGAAAGTATCTCCCATGGATCTCATCCAGAAACAGACAGGATGCCAGCTCTGATACCAATTGAAATTCTGGTAAGACAGACCCCAGATGTCATATACGATGTTGTGACATCTGGTCTGTCATCAGCTTGGCTGAGGCAGTACATACAGATCCCTCAATTATTTATTACATCTAACATCCAGAAGTCTGGAAGTGTTGGGATCCCATATCAGTTCAGTTAACATTAACAAATCTGCTTAGCAGAGATTCTGTGTTAGCACAGTCATTAAATCACACACTGATGTCATGCACGATGTTATGACATCCAAACTGAACTTACAAATAAACAATGCAGAAACATAAACAACACAACAGAATTGTTCACCCAGTTCGGTTCAATCAACCTACTCTGGGGGCATACCAAGCCAGGGATGAAGTCCACTATTAGCAGTATCAATTCAGAGCTAAACTCCCAGTTTACAACTCCTCACTTAATCACTACCCAATGACCCTTCTACCTAGGTTCTCCCTAGATATGGAATATCTCCATTCCACTCCCAATCATAGCAATGATGTCTAGCAGTCAACAACTCAGCCACTGCATCGACGGCTTAATTACCAACATTCAAATCACACAAATAAACATATCTTAGAGTTGCTTCAAAGCTTCCTCCAAGCACACAACTCCACTCATTGCTTTACAACTTCTGAGTGAATAAAACAAACCTCTTACCTACAGGCTTCGAGGCACAAATCAGTGACCTTCCCACAAACCGGGAGGTTCACTTACACGGCTAACCCTAAAAACTACATCTTGTCAATACTCGGCTAGCTCAATAAACTAGGTTACAAAGTTTCCTATTTATAACCTATTCCCAACTGGACTTGGGCTTACAATCACAACATTATTTGCTGTTACAAATCACAGAAAACTTTCTGCTAAAAACAAGGTCTTCAATCATAAGTTTCCTAATTTATCTTCATAATTAGAAACTGCATAATTCTCGAATATTCTAATCTTGATTCTCTTGACCTTTAAACCTGCGCCACATAGGATTGCATAATATTCCATAGAATATTCTGCATCTTTTGAGTACTTACTAAATCTTTATATTCCAGCTCAGCAGGCGCGTGACAGCTAAATATAACAGTAACTGCTGTCAAATACTGATGTCACAGAGCATGTCGTGACATTCCATAGAACATCTTGATGTTGTACCTGTTCTGCATAAATCACAGCAAACAGTATTCTTCACTTCAATTCTCTACTTCTCACATATCAGGGTGCCAAAAAGACAGCCCATGATTTGTTCTATTACTGATGTACAATCAGCACAATCTTTAGTTTCCCAAAATAAAGACTGAGATAAATAAGGAAACATAATAGAAATAGAATAGAAAATGTAGCAGCTGCTGCTGTCAAACACTGATGTCATGACGTCGAGCATGACATCCAACTCACAACATGTATTAGCTTACACAACCAGAACCTGCATAACCTTTAACACTATACTCCACATATCATGACCTTAGTCAAGACAACAAAATACACATGAATGTTTTACCACAAAATGCAGCCAATCAAAACATCTACAAACTATAACAAACCCCAGAGACAATCAGGGAATAAAAGCTGTAGTAACAAGAAGAAGTAAAGCTGTTGAAAATATTGAAGATACTGTTGTTGAAGAAAGAGAGTTAATTGAAGTTGATATG
The DNA here is from genome assembly GCF_029867415.1 of Vicia villosa. Classification (NCBI taxonomy): domain Eukaryota; kingdom Viridiplantae; phylum Streptophyta; class Magnoliopsida; order Fabales; family Fabaceae; genus Vicia; species Vicia villosa. The sequence goes on along the minus strand of NC_081184.1, from coordinate 94,203,371 downwards.
GAAATCAGAGATGATGAGAAGAAAACTGAGGAAGCTGTGATGTCACCGTTAACTGAAAAAGAAAAACCTAAGGAAGCAAAGCCAAAGATCATTCTCCCTTATCCTACAAGAGCAAAGAAGAAAGATCTCAATGAGAAAAATTTTGAGAAATTTTTAGAATTGTTCAAGAAACTCGAGATCAACATTCCTTTTGCTGAAGCATTGGAACAAATGCCAATCTACGCCAAGTTCATGAAAGACATCATTTCAAAGAAACGATCTATTGAAACGGAGCCAGTGGTGCTTACTTAACGGTGTAGTGCTATTTTGCAAGGACTGAAGATTCCGCAGAAAAAGAAAGATAGAGGTGCAGTAACTATTCTTTGTGAGATAGGGGATAAGATGTTCAAAAAGGCTCTCATAGATCTGGGTGTAGGTGTAAGTCTCATGCCGCTCTCAATTTACAGGAAGCTAGGCCTTGGTGTGGTAAAAGATACTAGGATGACATTGCAGTTTGCAGATAACTCCACAAAGAAACCGTATGGAATTGCTACAGATGTTCTAGTAAGAATTGATAAGTTTGTGTTCCCTGTGGATTTTGTTGTCCTTGATATGCTTGAAGATGAGGAAATCCCAATAATTCTGGGAAGACCTTTCCTTGAGACGGGACGAGTAATGATCGATATGGAAGAAGGAACAATGACACTCAAGGTCTATGATGAGTTATTGAAGATCAATGTTAGAGACTCGATGAGGTTCAAAGAAGAGACAGGAACAAACAAAAACATCGAAGTATTGGACACAGTGTTCATCAAAGCAGTAAATTGTCTTGTGCCTGAGTTGCCACTTGAAAGGGTTTTAAGTTTGTCTTTGACTGAGAAGAATGAAGAGATGGATGAAAAAGAGTTAGAAGTGTTAGATATGATGGAAGCACAACCCCAATGGCCAAGATCTAAACCACACCGGTGGGAAGATCTGCGGGAACCCTTATCAACTGAAGATAAGAAGGAAGTTAAAAAGGGAACCGAATTGAAGCAGCTACCCGAGAATTTAAAATACATTTTTCTTGATTCGGAAGAGAAATGTCCAGCCATTATTAACTCTGCATTAAAAGAAGTTCAGGAGGAAAAACTTATACATGTTCTTAAAAGGTACAAAGGTGCGATTGGATGGGCAATTGAAGACCTGAGATGCATTAGCCCTACCGTATGCATGCATAAAATCTTAATGGAAGAAGACCAGAAGCCAGTAGTGCAACCACAGAGAAGACTTAACCCAGCAATGAAAGAGGTTGTGCGCAAAGAAGTGGTGAAGTTATTGGATGCAGGACTAATTTACCCAATCTCTGATAGCTCATGGGTTAGTCCAGTTCATGTCGTACCAAAGAAAGGAGGAACAACTGTGGTGATGAATGAGAAGAACGAGATAATTCCTACAAGAACAGTTACCGGATGGAGAGTGTGCATTGATTACCGACGATTGAACACCGCCACCCGCAAGGATCACTTCCCTCTGCCTTTCATTGATCAGATGTTGGAAAGGTTAGCTGGTCATGATTATTATTGCTTTTTGGATGGGTATTCTGGCTACAACCAAATTGCAGTAGCTCCTGAAGATCAAGAGAAGACGGCATTTACATGTCCCTATGGTATCTTTGCATACAGGAGAATGCCGTTTGGCTTATGTAATGCGCCCGCCACTTTTCAAAGGTGTATGACATCTATTTTTGCTGACATGCTCGAGAAGAGCATGGAAGTGTTTATGGATGATTTCTCGGTGTTTGGCCCATCTTTTGATGAATGTCTGATGAACTTGTCTTTGGTATTAGAAAGGTGTCAACAAACCAACTTAGTCCTAAATTGGGAGAAGTGCCACTTCATGGTAAGAGAAGGGATAGTTATGGGGCACAAAATCTCACATCGAGGCATTGAGGTAGACAAAGCTAAAGTGGAGGTCATTGCTAACTTACCACCGCTTGTGAATGAAAAGGGGATAAGAAGTTTCTTGGGACATGCGGGATTCTACCGCAGATTTATAAGAGATTTCTCGAAGATTGCTAAGCCCTTAACAACTTTGTTGGTGAAGGATACTCAGTTTGTATTTGATAAGAAATGTGAGGAAGCCTTCACAACGTTGAAGAACAAATTGGTATCTGCCCCTATCGTTATTTCCCCAGATTGGTCTCTACCTTTTGAAATAATGTGTGACGCTAGTGATATAGCAGTGGGAGCCGTACTCGGGCAAAGAAGGGAAAAGCTCTTACATGTGATTTGTTATGCAAGTCATGTGTTAAACCCTGCCCAAATGAATTATGCAACAACAGAGAAAGAATTGTTGGCGGTGGTGTACGCCTTCGACAAATTCAGATCCTATCTGTTAGGGACAAAGGTAATTGTTTATACTGATCATGCTGCATTAAAATACCTTTTTTCTAAACAGGATTCAAAGCCAAGATTGTTGCGATGGATTCTGCTCTTACAAGAATTCGATCTGGAGATCCGGGACAAGAAAGGGTGTGAAAACACCGTCGCTGATCATCTATCCAGGATGTCCCCAATAGCAGAAACTGAGGAGACACACCCCATCAAGGATGAATTTATTGACGAACGAATCCTAGCTATGAAGGGAGTCCCTTGGTTTGCCGATTATGCAAACTACTTGGTAGGTAACGTTATCCCTGATGACTTTGATTATAACAGGAAAAAAAAGTTTTTGCATGATTGCAGGTTTTATCTTTGGGATGAACCTTTTATATATAAAAGGGGCATAGATGGTTTAGTGAGGCGATGTGTGCCAGAGGAAGAGCAGCTAGATGTTCTACAAGCTTGCCATAACTCCGAATATGGAGGGCATTTTAGTGGAGACAGGACAGCTGCCAAAGTTCTCCAATCAGGATTATATTGGCCTACACTATTTAAGGATGCGCAGAACATTGTCAAGGAATGCGACCGGTGTCAACGAACAGGTAACATTTCTAAAAGGAACCAAATGCCTCAAACAGGCATGTTGGAGGTAGAATTATTCGATGTATGGGGGATTGACTTCATGGGTCCGTTTCCAATGTCGTTTGGAAAAAGTTATATTTTGGTAGCAGTAGACTACGTGTCTAAGTGGGTAGAAGCTGCGGCACTTCCAACTAATGATGCCAAGGTAGTGGTGAAATTTATCAAAGAGAATATTTTCTCGAGGTTTGGGGTACCGAGAGCTCTAATAAGCGATGAAGGGACACACTTTCTGAACAAGTTAATGGAAAATTTATTGAAAAAGTACAATGTGAAGCACAAAATTGCGACCCCATATTGTGGTGGTCGTTTTCTTTACCTCCCCGTTTCACTTGGGAGGACGGCACGCTAAACCCTTCACGCGAAATTTGGAAGGAGAATGCGCCCGTGGTGGGATGAATTTTATTTCAGTTCTTCCTACGATATCACACGAACTTTCTTATTTGTCCTACGAGTAGGAAAGGGGAAAAAAGATCTCAACTAAACCCTAGGAGTTTGCTAAGTGTGGGGATTTCACCTAGACTAGAAATTCTGGTTTCCGGGGGGTCGGTTATACATAGGGAAGTGTTTAAACACCCTACATATCTGTAGTACTCTACAGGAACCTTCTCTGTGTCATTGTGATTGTGTTTGCTGCTAATGATTGGGAAAGTTTCTCCTTTGTGTTAGGAGAAGGAATTGATTTGATTTGAAAAGACAGACAGACAGACAGACTGACTATTTTTGGTATTTTATTAGCTCGCTGAGATTCCTTGTGAACCTCATGCCTACATATCCCTAGTGGAAGTCAGAGCTTAATGTAGTTCGGGGAACTAACTAGGGAAATTAATTGTTTTTGGTGCCTTGCTTGAAGCTCAAGGTTGAAGCTTGAATTAAATCTCTGTTTACAGTAAAGAGACATGAAGTCATCTTTACAGAGAGGTATTTGTACTATTCTACCACAAACATTTAAAAGTGACAGAAAAGCTAAAAAAATGATGTTTCATTAAGAGGGGAGTCTACTTGGTTGATCAAGTATGACAGCCATCGTGCCTCTAAAATGAAAGAAAGATGCTCGTCCAAATTAGGGAAAGTGTACAAGTCTGGGGATGTGCCAGAGCATGTCTTTCAGAGTCCTAAATGGGAGACTTTGATTGAAATTGAAATTGAAATGTTTGTTTGTTTGAATGTGGTAGAGTAGTAAAAATATCTCTCTATAGAGATAAGCTATGTCTATCTACTGTATAAAAGATTTGAATTTAGCTGGCTTGTATGAGGCACAAGCTTGAGGCTTTTGATTGATTAATTAATTATTATTGACTTTGGGAGATGGCTCCACTGGGGATTAATTACAGGGTATTTTTGTGTTCTGTACGAAGCCCAGAATTGAGGCTGACTCTGTTTATTTGATGGATTTTTATTTGGTGTTCTGTACAAAGCCCAGAATTGAGGCTGACTCTACTTAGGGAGACTATATTTGTGTGCCTTGTACAAAGCCCAAGGTTGTGGCTGACTGCTGAGGATAATTGAATTTTTGAGACTATGAATGACTCTATTTTGTGTGCCTTGTATAAAGCCCAAGGTTGTGGCTAACTCTAACTAGGGAAAACATTATTTTCTGCCTTGTACAAAGCCCAAGGTTGTGGCGGACTCTTAAATAAACTGAGTATGGATGACTTTATGGGAAAAGATCCTAGGTTTTAGGAATCTTTGACACATGAAAGTATGGTTTAAACTGCCTTGTACAAAGCCCAAGGTTGTGGCTACTGAAAGATGAAGAACTCACTGGGGAGACTTTATTATCTGCCTTGTACAATGCCCAAGGTTGAGGCTGACTGTTGACAGGGGAGTTTTATTGTTTGGTACCTTGTATGAAGCCCAAGGTTGAGGCTAACTGCTTTTGTTGGTTTTGACTCTACTGGAGATTAAAAAGACTGTTTTTCTTTGGAAGCTAACCCTTTCCAGGGATTTTGACTCAGCTGGAGAAATTATTTGGTAAAAGACTGACTTTATCATGTTTTTTGGAGGCTGACCCTTTCCAGGGGATTTGACTCCTTTGGGGAAATTATCTCCTAAGAGAAATGAATCTTTAGTTTTTTGACATCTTTATTAATTGACTTTGGAGGCTAACCCTTTCCAGGGTTTTTTTATTGAAATGATGGATTGATTTTAATTGACTTTGGAGGCTAACCCTTTCCAGGGGATTTTATTAACATGAAGGAATGTGTGGAAGCTAACCCTTTCCAGGGATTTTATTGAAATGATTGGCAGAAAGATTATCTAGTGGAGACTTCTTGTTTAAAGCCCAAGATGAAGGCTGACACATGCTGAGGAGAAAATAAACATAGATCCTAGACTCTGCTAAGGAAGATTGATGAAGATAAGGGTGACAGAGACTGTCCATGTCTCTCATTCCAAAAGGTGTACTCAATGCAAAATTGAGACAAACTTAGCTTGTTTAAAGTCTGGTTTAAATTGGAAGAAACTCACCAGGGTAGGCTAAAAGGTGACTAAAGACCTGTTCCTATGTTTATAAGAAACCTGATGGGTCCTTGTATACAAGCTCAAGAGGAAGCTGGAAATGCTTTTAAGAAGCCTGTGGGTCCTTGTACAAAGCCCAAGAGGAGGCTAATCGAGGGTCCTTGTTATAGCACAAGAGAAAGCTATGTAGTTTTGAACTTATTTTGGCTCTAAGCAAATGGGTAAGAGGTTTCACCGGGAATAATTCCTCTTTGGGTGGATGTGTCCTATATTTTTGGATTCTAAGGTTTTTGCCAAGATGTTTCACCGGGAATAATTCATCTTGGGGGTTTGAACTACAGATCTCTAATTAGGAAAGAGCCTTCACCGGGAAGACATTCTCAATCCTAGGCCATATTCCTATAATATATATATAGTTTAACTGTCCTAAGGTTTATACTCAAACGTAGTTCTAAACAAATATATGCACAGTTTATATTTGACAGTAATATAAATAAAGACTGTAAATTGAAAGCTTGTAAAGCCTAACCTGGATGGAGTGGAGGCCTTTGAAGAAGTATGTACAGAGTCTTACCAGCAATTGATGGATAACAGTTGAATATATATATGATAAACAGTTAATGGTTTTTGAAAACAGAAGAAGTGAAGATGGACAAAGGTCACATAGGTATCTGAAGAGTTTCACCGGGAATAATGCCCTTCAAATACCAGAAGAATGTTTTGAAAACAGAAAGAAGATTTTGAAAATACAGTTTTGAAAACAAGCTAAGAAGAGAAGGTTTTTGGGACTTACACTCTATTAGAGGCCCAGTACTTTACAGTACTGGTGTAAAAGCAATTTGAAAAAAATGATTTGGAATGATACAAGGTTTTGTTGTTTGAAAACCTTAATCATTTGATTTATTCGGAGATTGAAAACAGTTTTGAAATTTGACAAAAAGTCAACTTAATTAAGGTAAAAGATGAAGATCTATGCCTAATTAAGACCTAAACAATTAGGGTTTTATCATAAACTTTATTTACAAAATGATTAGGTTAAAACAAAGTGAATGTATATATTTAAAGTTTTTAATAAAGCACTTAAAACATACTATTTTAAACCTAATAAAAATATATGAAATAAATAATATTTTTATGATTTTTTTTGATTATTCACAAAATAGATGTATTAAATGACAAGTGTGTGAAAAATGAAGTGAAAATAAATTAGTTTGATAGGTTAATTAATTATGTGAAGTTGTGAGAAAATTGAAGGAAATAAGTGATAAAAAATAATGTTTTGTCACCTAGAGGGATTGAACTCACGCCCTCCAAGTCACTAACCCAAAATAACACCACTGGGCCAACGCGCGCTTGGTGTTATTGTCACACATCCAGTTCATTATATTTTCAAACAAGTGGTTAATCATGGAAAAATAAAAGAAACAAAAAGTCTGGGGCGAGGGGGATTCGAACCCCAGACTTGAGGCATGAGGAGACTAAGAGCGCATGTGTGGCCACTGGGGCAAGTTATTCAGTCGTTTATAAAACACCTATCATTAAATATAAAATAAACTCTACCCCGAGGTTTGAAATTTGCGCGCCACCACCATTGTCATCTTCTTCCTCAAGCTCCAACAATTTGAATTTCTGAACTCTCTCAATTCTCAACCATTTGCAACGATATAAAGACCAAACTTGCTCTAAATTCACTCACGATTCTAGATATGTAACTATTATGAATTTATATTAACTATATCTACTGAATTATCTAAAATACGTGAAGAACCCTAAAATTTGGAATTCAAATTAAATGACTATACTGAAGCATAAATGACTGATGATAGAGGGTTTTTAATCTTCTTATGATGCTGAATAGAATGGTGTTGAGTTTTAGCCAGAAAGATACACGAATTAAAGGGATGGAGTTGAGAAACTTAACTCTGAAAATGAAGGTCGTGAGGATGTTAGAGAGCACCTGGGCTTGAATGAATGATCTCAATAGCTTCCTTGAGACTCAATGATGCTAACTGGATGCTTATTGGAGCTTGAATCCTCCTGAATTGCTCTATGGACCTCCCTCGATTTCAGCTTCAAGTGAACATGGAGGGTGATGATTCTCGAGTTACAGATGAGCTGCAGCCATCTGGTTAGCTTCACTATGACCTGAGGAGTGTGTCTGGATGATTGGCTTGGCTTGAAAACTCCTGAATTACTCCATGGTCCTCCAACTGCAAGTGCTCCAAATGAGAGGTGAAGGTGATGATTCTCCACGCCCAGAAGTGTTCCAGAGGTTTGGATCACTCCCAAATGCCTCCCTCAATGTGTTTGAATACTTATTTTCAAAGAGAGAGCTTTGGTTTGAAGAATCCGAGTCTTCTTGCCAAAGGACCTTTGAAAAAACTAAGTATGAAGAAAGAAAAGAGAAAGCAAGAATTCTGTTGCTTTGGTGTGTTTTTTGAATGAGAATGAGGCCTCTATTTATAGGCAATTGGTTCAGTACTGATTGAGAGAGTGAGCTTGCTTAGTGGGAGAGTTTTGGTTTCTTAGCCATGAAGAAATTCAAAGAATATCCCAAGTGCAATGATGAGAATTTTGATTCCATTTGATCAATCCCCTAGCCCTCGATTTTGCTTGATCTAAGGGGACAATTCTGAGCCAGAAATAAGCTCTAATTGGTTGGTGAGAAGATTCCTTGGGTGATTCATCAATTTGCCATAAATTCAAAAATGTAATCATTACATAATCACATGTTCTTGTTTTTAGAATCTTCTTCAATTCTTATGGCATGGTGAAAATGAATGCATGGCATTGTTTCAGATATGTTATGGGTCGTGTAGCATCCATAATTGAGGTCATGTGCACAAAATTTCAAAGTTAAAAAATGATGCATGACCTATAATTTTACTTCATGAGGCCAACTTTGAACAAGCATAACTCTTAGCTCAAATTGAATTTGGAGAAGGTTGAACACAATTTGGAAAGCCCTAAACATCTACTTCAAATCATTAGTTTATGTCTTCTTCAGAATCACTTGGGAAATTTGTGAAAAATGAGCCCAAAGTTGGATGAAAACTAGGTTAAAAACACTTAGAAAATTTCTAAGTGTTTATGACCTAAAACTTCAAAATTTTCAAAACCCTTAAATGGTTGATCTTTTGAAAAAAGTTGTATTGTAAGATGTTGTTTTATTTTGCAAGATCTACAACTTTCATGTTGGAAGTTTTTTGAGTTGTGTAGGTGAAATTTTGAGTTCTCACCATGCCCTCAAAAACCCTAATTCCCGACTTTTTGCTCCTTGATGAATTTCTTTGAATTTCTTTGGTCAAATGACTTTGACATCCATATATTGATGATATTGATCTTTGAAAGTCATTTTTTTGACCAAAAACCTTAAAAGTCAATGATGATCCCACACAGTTGACTTTTCCTGACAAAGTGAATTTTTGGGCTTTTGTGTAGAAACAAGATCTTTTCCTCAAATGAATGATGTAAATGGATTATATTGAGGTAGTAGAGACTCTTGAATCATGTCTTTAGTTTTGGATTCATGCCCTGATTAAAAAAAAAAGTCAACTATCTTGGGGAATTAGGTCAAAAACCCTAATTGTCGACCAGATGAGAATGATGACTGTAGACTTTGAATTGAGGTGTGATGTCCAGTGGATCTTGTCATATGGGTTATTTGAAGATGATTGATGTCTTTGAATGATCCCCTGGGGCTTTTTATGGTTTCCCAAAGGTGATCCCTGATTTTAGTCCTTGATAAGGCTCAAAACCCTAGTCTGTGGATCTGAGTAATTCTATGTTTAGATGACTGGGTGTCTTAATCAATCATAGGTGAAATAATGAAGCTCTTGAGTCTCATGATTGTGTTAGAGACTAATCCTCCTATTGATTGATCCTTTGCCTGAGTTTTCTTGTCTTTGAACACCCTCGATTGAATGTCAGGCTGCTCTGGGTACTTGCTTTGACTTGATGAAAATCCTGAAGATATGTCATCTCAGGGGGGGTCAAAAATTAGGGTATGACAGATGCCCCTATTTAAGTTTCTTTTATCTGGAGGGAGAGAGATTGAGATTGCGATCTCTCCTGCGTAAAAGAGACTTAAATATCAAAGAATGCCCGAATTTTGGGCGCTCCTGAGATGTTGTAATTGATAAAATCTTTTCATGACTTGATCCCGTTGTCGCACTTGGCGGGGGATGAGGAGATAAATTCCTGTAGAAATACTCGATGTAGATCCTGGCGAATGGATGGCAGTGTAGGATGCGCAATCCATCTTCTTTAACTAAGTATTGACACTTAGAAAAAAGGCAAACAACCTCCCCCTTGTTTCGGATGTCCATATCTCGAAACTGGTCTCAGTTGCGTTTGGACAATATCTCAGATAAAGAAAAAATTTCCAAAGGTTTGTTTCCTCATCAAACTTCTTACCAGCGCTTGGAGGTAAGATGCCATTTGACGGCTGTAGAGAAACTTCAAAGGTTTGTTTCCTCGTCAAACTTCTTACCAGCGCTTGGAGGTAAGATGCCATTTGACGGCTGTAAAGAAACTTCAAAGGTTTGTTTCCTCGTCAAACTTCTTACCAGCGTTTGGAGGTAAGATGCCATTTGACGGCTGTAGAGAAACTTCAAAGGTTTGTTTCCTCGTCAAACTTCTTATCAGCGCTTGGAGATAAGATGCCATTTGACGGCTGTAGAGAAACTTCAAAGGTTTGTTTCCTCGTCAAACTTCTTATCAGCGCTTGGAGATAAGATGCCATTTGACGGCTGTAGAGAAACTTCAAAGGTTTGTTTCCTCGTCAAACTTCTTATCAGCGCTTGGAGATAAGATGCCATTTGACGGCTGTAGAGAAACTTCACCATCTTCCCTTTTGACTTGACGTCTTTGAAAGAATGTCATATGGCCTCATGATCTTTTGAGGGGCTAATGACTTTGTTTGAAGGCGGACGAACTGTTTTCGGGGTGAAAACTGCCATTCGTCAACTGATGCCTGGGGAATCAACGAACTGTTTTCCTAAGAGGAAAACTGCCATTCATCGACTCTGTGGGGAGTTAAACATCCCAGAAACAGACAAACTGTTCGAAGAAACTGCCATTTGTCGATCTCTTGAGTATTTAACAGACAAACTGTCTTTTCTTGGGAAAAGACTGCCATTTGCCAATTGCTAGGGGAGCAAACTGTCTTCTACTGGGAGAGACTGCCATTTGTCGACCCTGTTATGAAAGAAAGTGAGCAAACTGTCTTCTGTTGAAAGAGACTGCCATTTGCTGACTTTGTTATGATAGAAAGTGAGCAAACTGTCTTCTGCTGAAAGAGACTGCCATTTGCTGACTTTGTTATGATAGAAAGTGAGCAAACTGTCTTCTGCTGAAAGAGACTGCCATTTGCTGACTTTGTTGGGGAATCTGAACTATCTTCTGGACGAAGACTATCATTCGCTGACTCCGCTAGGGAATCATTTGTCGATCTGCTGGGAGATTCTGAATTTTTCTTTGACAAGAAGTGGCACCTCTTGACCCTGCTGGGGAAATACCAAACCTGTAGGGAATTCCAAAATGTGAAGCAGACTATCTTATCTGAAGAAGACTGTCGAATGTTGCTCTGCAGGAGATTCTCGGCTGAGGAATTCCAAAAGTGAACAAACTATCTCTTTGAGGGAGACTACCATTTGTTGACTTGCTTGAGGAGATCCTTGTGTATGAACTGTTGTTTCGAAGGAAAAAGTTTCTCCGGAACTTGCAGGGGAAACTTGAGTTCATGCCTAAATGACTCAGGCATTCACAGGATCAAAGCCTGACTCGACTATGCAGTTATGATGTAATGTATGCATGAATATTATGACAATGATAAAATGTAAAGTGAATGTGAATGGAATTGTCGCAGATGTAAAATCCTAAGATACGACTTGAATTCTTGTTGATCAGAAGATGTCCTCTTCTTGTAGTTCGAACTCTGTTGGGAATACCTGGTTATCAGTTGTCCGCTGTCCGAAGTGAGTAATATGAATTGAAGTAAAGATCCGTCATCGGGAGATGTTCGCAAAGCGACCTCATGGGGAAATCTTGGTTCCCGGAGTCTCAACCGTTCCCGGAGCAACTGTTTGCATTCTTCCTATTGTTTGTAAACCTTAGAAAGAAATTTCACCTTTATTTTTGCAAGTAAATTCATTTTATTTTATGAAAACATTTGTTTCGAGAAATTGACTGTTTAAACTTAAAATGCATTCCAAGAAACTGAATAAGACTAGATTGCAAAGGAAAAGCACAAGGCTCAAATTATTATATATGGAGTGGTAATCAGCCAAATGCTTGATTCCATGGAGTATTTACAAAGTTGGAAATTGGTAATTTTCGGGAAAAGGGCTACGATGAAACGTGACGACCGTTATCTTTCCCTTCCACTCCGAGTTGCGCTGTATTCGTGCTTCGTAGAAGATGGCCTACTGCTGATGAATACTCCGCTATGGATTTTGAATGATCAAGTTTGTCCTGAACACAGTTACTTGCCATATATCCCTAACTTTTGCGTAAACTACCCCTTTCGGGTTTTAAGTCTACCGGGATTGATTAATATATATATTTTTTTTATGTCTCTAATTTTTGCCTGAATCGCCCTTTCGGGTTTTCGATTCACCGAGACGCTCTTTTTTGCCTAAGTCGCTATTTGCGAGTTTTCAACTTAGCGAGCTGTTCTTTTGTTTATTTAGGCGAAGTATTTCTTGACTGCGTCGACGTTCACAGGACGGGTGAATTCTTCTCCATCCATAGTCGTGAGTATTAAGGCTCCTCCTGAGAAAGCTCTCTTGACCACGTAGGGGCCGTCATAATTGGGAGTCCATTTCCCTCTCGAATCTGTGAGAAAAGATTGAATCTTTTTGAGTACAAGGTCGCCTTCTTTGATTGTGCGAGGTCGAACCTTTTTGTCGAAAGCTTTCTTCATTCTTTGTTGATATAGCTGTCCGTGGCATAAAGCTGTCATGCGCTTTTCTTCGATTAAGTTCAATTCATCGAATCTGCTTTGACACCACTCGGCTTCTGTTAATTTTGCCTCCATCAAGACTCTCATTGATGGAATCTCAACCTCTATAGTGTCATACCCTAATTTTTGACCCCCCTGAGATGACATATCTTCAGGATTTTTCATCAGGATAAGACAAGTACCCAGAGCAGTCATTTCTCCACCTGGTACCTAATCGAGGATGCTCAAAGACAAGAAAGCTCAGGCAAAGGATCAATCAATACAAAGACTAATCTCTAATACAATCATGGGGCTCAAAGACTTCATTTTTCTCATCTATGATTGATTAGACATCCAGTCATCTGAGTACAGGCTTACTCAGGTCACCAGACTAGGGTTTTGAGCCTATCAAGGACTAAAATCAGGGATCACATTTGGGAAACCCTAAAAAGCCCCAGAGGGTCATTCAAAGACATCAATCTTCTTCAAATAACTCATATTACAAGATCTACTGGACATCACACTTCAATTCCAAGTCTACAGTCATTATTTTCACATGGTCGACAAATTAGGGTTTTGACCTAATTCACCAAGATGGTTGACTTTTGATCAGGGAATGAATCCAAAACTCAAGACATGATTCAAGGATCTCTACTACCTCAATATAATCCATTTACATCATTCATTTGAGGAAAAGATCTTGTTTCTACACAAAAACCCAAAAATTCACTTTGTCAGGAAAAAGTCAACTGTGAAGGATCATCATTGACTTTTAAGGTTTTTGGTCAAAAAATGACTTTCAAAGATCAATATCATCAATATATGGATGTCAAAGTCATTTGGCCAAAGAAATTCAAAGAAATTCATCAAGGAGCGAAAAGTCGGGAATTAGGGTTTTTGAAGGCATGGTGAGAACTCAAAATTTCACCTACACAACTCAAAAAACTTCCAACATGAAAGTTGTAGATCTTGCAAAATAAAACAACATCTTACAAAGGAACTTTTTTCAAAAGATCAACCATTTATGAAGTTTTGGAAATTTTGAAGTTTAGGTCATAAACACTTAGAAATTTTTCTAAGTGTTTTAACCTAGTTTTCTTCCAACTTTGGCCTCATTTTTCACAAATTTCCCAAAGGATTCTGAAGAAGACATAAACTAATGATTTAAAGTAGATGTTTAGGGCTTTCCAAATTGTGTTCAACCTTCTCCAAATTCAATTTGAGCTAAGAGTTATGCTTGTCCAAAGTTGGCCTCATAAACTAAAATTATAGGTCATGTACAATTTGGAACTTTGCAATTTTGTGCATCTTGCTTCACTAAGTGGTGCTACACGACCTCTAATGCATCTGAAAACATACCATGCATCAATTTCCATCATTGCATAAAGATTGAAGAGAATATTCCAAAACCAAGCCATGTGATTAAGTAATGATTACATTCTTGAATTTATGGCAAATGATGAATCATCAAGGAATCTTCTCACTAGCCAATTGGAACCCTCCTCTGAATCAGAAATGTCCCCCAAGATCCTGCAAGATCAATGGTTGGGGAAGCTAGCCCGAAAATGCATCATTGCACTTGGATATTTTCCAAACTTTCTTCATGGCTAAGGAAGCAAATCAACTTCACTAAGGAAGCTCACTCCTCTACTTCAGTACTGAACCATTTGCCTATAAATATAGAGGCATTCCTCATTCAAAAACACACCAAAGCAACCATAATACTTGCTTTCTCATTCTCTCCTTTTGCTTATTGTTTTTCAAAGTTCTTTGGCAAGAAGAATCGATTTCTTCAAACCAAGGCTCATCTTTGAAAAGTAAGCCTTCTATCATCCTCAGGGGGTTCATTTGAGGTGATCCAAGCACCTGGATCACTTCTGTAAGTAGAGGAACACCATTATCGAGTTCATTTTGGAGCACTTGCAGTTGGAGGACCATCGAGCAATTCAAAGAGTTTCCAACAAAGCCAAGCATCCAGGCACGTTCCTCTGGTCATAGTGAAGCTAACCAGATGGCTGCAGCTCATCTGTAACTCCAAATTCAACAACCTCCATGTCCACTTGAAGCTGAAATCGAGGGAGGTCCATAGAACAATTCAGAAGGATTCAAGTCACAATAAGCATTCAGTTAGCATCACTGGGTTACAAGGAAGCTATCCAGATCATCCATACAAGCCCAGGTGCTCTCAATCATCCTCACGACCTCCATTTTCAGAGGTAAGTTTTCAAGCTCCAGCTCCTTAATTCAAGTACTCTTTATGAAATAGCTCGATTCTATCTTGTTCAGCATCATCAGAGGACTAAAAACCCTCTATCATCATTCATTTATTCATCTTGTGCATCATTTAATTTTAAAATTAGGGTTTATGTGTTCTTCGTGTTCATGCTAAAATTAGTTAGTTACACTTAAGATAAATAAATTCTGAATCCATGGCCATGTTCCTCGTCCAAAATCAAGCAAAATTGATGTTTACATCACACCATTTGGTTGAGAAACAAGGGAGTTAGAAATTCAAAATTTCTGAGCTCAAGGTTGAAGACGAAGATGGTGGCGCGCGAAATTTGAATCTCATGGGTCTTTTTAAAATATAAACAATTCGTTGCATCTGAATAACAAGCTGCGCGCGCAGCTCAGTTGGTTATTGTTTTGTGGTGTGACCAAAGGGGCGTGGGTTCGAACCATACTAGGGCCAAACCAATTTTTTACCTCTTATTTTCTTTCTTTTTTTATACAAACTTCACTTAATTATTTAATCTATCAAATTAAGTCATTTTTACTTCATTTTTCACACACATGTCACTTAATACATATATTTTGTGTTTAATCAAAAAAATCATAAAAATATTATTTATTTCCTATATTTTAATTAGGTTTAAAATCATATGTTTTAAGTTATTTTCTTAAATACTTAATATACATTTTCACTTTGTTTTAATCTAATTAATTGTGTGAGTAATCATATGATAAAAACCCTAATCATTTAGGTCTTAATTAGGTATAGATTTTGTCTGTACTTCAATTAAGTTGACTTTTGTCAAAATTCAAATTATGTTCAAACTTCAAAGTAAACAGACAATCGAGGTTTTCAAACAACAGAACCCCGTATCTTTTCAACTGTTTTCATAAACAGTAAACCATTTTTTTTTAAAATGGGCCTCTAATAGAGTGTAAGTCCCAAACACCTTCTCTTCTTAGCTTGTTTTCAAAACTGTATTTTCAAAATCTTCTTTCTGTTTTCAAAACATTCTTCTGGTATTTGAAGGGCATTATTCCCGGTGAAACTCTTCAGATACCTATGTGACCTCTGTCCATCTTCACTTCTTCTGCTTTCAAAAACCATTAACTATTTATCATATATATTCAACTGTTATCAACAAAACAACAAAAAAATCACTGTTGAGGCTCTGTACATACTTCTTCAATGGCCTCCACTCCATCCAGGTTAGGCTTTACAAGCTTTCAATTTACAGTCTTTGTTTAAATTACTGTCAAATATAAACTGTGCATATATTAGTTTAGAACTGCGTTTGAGTATAAACCTTAGGACAGTTAAACTATATATATATTATAGGAATATGACCTAGGATTGAGAATGTCTTCCCGGTGAAGGCTCTTTCCTAATTAGAGATCTGTAGTTCAAACCCCCAAGATGAATTATTCCCGGTGAAACATCTTGGCAAAAACCTTAGAATCCAAATAAATAGGACACATCCACCCAAAGAGGAATTATTCCCGGTGAAACCTCTTACCCATTTGCTTAGAGCCAAAATAAGTTCAAAACCACATAAGCTTTCTCTTGTGCTATAACAAGGACCCTCGATTAGCCTCCTCTTGGGCTTTGTACAAGGACCCACAGGCTTCTTAAAAGCATTTCCAGCTTCCTCTTGAGCTTGTATACAAGGACCCATCAGGTTTATTACAAACATAGGAACAGGTCTTTAGTCACCTTTTAGCCTACCCTGGTGAGTTTCTTCCAATTTAAACCAGACTTTAAAACAAGCTAAGTTTGTCTCAATTTTGCATTGAGTACACTTTTTGGAATGAGAGACATGGACAGTCTCTGTCACCCTTATCTTCATCAATCCTCCTTAGTAGAGTCTAGGATCTATGTTTTGGTCATCCTCAGCATTGAGTCAGCCTTCATCTTGGGCTTTAAACAAAGAGTCTCCACTAGATAATCTTTCTGCCATCCATTTTTCAATCTCAAAATCCCTGGAAAGGGTTAGCCTCCAAAGTCATTTAAAATCAATCCATTCCTTCATTTCAACAAAAAACCCCTGGAAAGGGTTAGCCTCCAACATCTGTTTAAAATGTCAAAACAATAATTTCATTCTCTTAGGAGATAATTTCCCCAAAAGAGTCAAAACCCCTGGAAAGGGTTAGCCTCCAACATCTGTTTAAAATGTCAAAACAATAATTTCATTCTCTTAGGAGATAATTTCCCCAAAAGAGTCAAAACCCCTGGAAAGGGTTAGCCTCCAACATCTGTTTAAAATGTCAAAACAATAATTTCATTCTCTTAGGAGATAATTTCCCCAAAAGAGTCAAAACCCCTGGAAAGGGTTAGCCTCCAACATCTGTTTAAAATGTCAAAACAATAATTTCATTCTCTTAGGAGATAATTTCCCCAAAAGAGTCAAAACCCCTGGAAATGGTCAGCCTCCAAAAAAAACATGATAAAAGTCAGTCTTTTAATAGACAAATTCACCAGCTGAGTCAAAATCCCTGGAAAGGGTTAGCTTCCAAAAGAAAAACAGTCTTTTTTAATCTCCAGTAGAGTTAAAACCAACAAAAACAGTTAGCCTCAACCTTGGGCTTCATACAAGGCACCCAAACAATAAAACTCCCCTGTCAAGAGTCAGCCTCAACCTTGGGCATTGTACAAGGCAGATAATAGAGTCTCCCCAGTGAGTTCTTCATCACTCAGTAGCCACAACCTTGGGCTTTGTACAAGGCAGATAAACCATATCTTTCATGTGTCAAAGATTCCTAACACTTAGGATCTTTTCCCCATATAGTCATCCATACTTAATTCATTTAAGAGTCCGCCACAACCTTGGGCTTTGTACAAGGCAGAAAATAATGTTTTCCCTAGCTAGAGTCAGCCACAACCTTGGGCTTTGTACAAGGCACATAAAATAAAGTCATTCATTCAATTATCCTCAACAGTCAGCCACAACCTTGGGCTTTGTACAAGGCACACAAATAGAGTCTCCCTAAACAGAGTCAGCCTCAATTCTGGGCTTTGTACAGAACACAAAAATACCCTGTAATTAACCCCCAGTGGAGCCACCTCCCAGAGTCAAATAATACATTAATAAATCAATCAAAAAGCCTCAAGCTTGGGCCTCATACAAGCCAGCTAAAGTCAAATCTTTTATACAGTAGATAGACATAGCTTATCTCTATAGAGAGATATTTTTACTACTCTACCACATTCAAACAAACAAACATTTCAATTTCAATTTCAATCAAAGTCTCCCATTTAGGACTCTGAAAGACATGCTCTGGCACATCCCCAGACTTGTACACTTTCCCTAATTTGGACGAGCATTTTTCTTTCATTTAAGAGGCATCTGACTGGCATACTTGTACACCCAAGTAAGGTCCCCCTCTTGAATGAAATGAATCCAGTTATTCTGTCACTCTTTCAAAATGTTTGTGGTAGAATAGTACAAATACCTCTCTGTAGAGATAATTTCATGTCTCTTTACTGTAAACAGAGATTTAATTCCAAGCTTCAACCTTGAGCTTCAAGCAAGGCACCAAAAACAATTAATTTCCCTAGTTAGTTCCCCGAACTACATTAAGCTCTGACTTCCACTAGGGATATGTAGGCATGAGGTTCACAAGGAATCTCAGCGAGCTAATAAAATACCAAAAATAGTCAGTCTGTCTATCTGTCTGTCTTTCTTCTATAGGTAGGACTGCCTCCATGCCATATACAAGGGAGAAAGGAGTTGCTCCAGTCGAAGTACGTACTGATGTACGGTAACCATGAAGAGCATACGGGAGCATTTCAGATTTTCTTGATGTTTTTGTTAGCTGCTTCTACAGCTCCATTCATCTTTGGTCTGTAAGGAGATGAGTTGTGATGTTCGATCTTGAATTCTTCACAAAGCTCCTTCATCATTTTGTTATTCAAATTTGACCCATTGTCAGTGATTATCTTGCTAGGAATGCCGTAGCGACAGATGATGTGATTCTTGATAAACCTGACGACAACTTGTCTTGTAACGTTTGCATATGAAGCTGCTTCAACCCATTTGGTGAAATAGTCTATGGCTACCAAGATGAAGCGATGTCCGTTGGACGCTTTTGGTTCGATCATTCCAATCATGTCGATTCCCCACATGGAGAAAGGCCAAGGGGAAGAGAGTATGTTGAGAAGAGATGGTGGCACATGAATTCTATCGGCGTAGATCTGGCATTTGTGACACCTCTTTGCGTACTGGTAGCAATCTGACTCCATCGTCAGCCAATAATATCCTGCTCTCAGTATTTTCCTTGTCATGGTATGTCCATTGGTGTGAGTACCAAAGGAACCTTCATGTATTTCTCTCATGAGTATTTCTGCTTCTTTTCTGTCAACGCATCTGAGCAGAACCATGTCGAAGTTTCTCTTGTACAGAACATCTTCATTCAAGAAGAATCTACAAGCTAACTTTCTCAAAGTCTTTCTATCTTTCTTTGACGCCCCAAGAGGGTACTCTTGCTTTTGAAGAAAGTTCTTGATGTCGTGATACCACGGTTTGTCGTCGATGATTGCTTCTACTGTGAACACATGAGCGGGCCTATCCAGGCGCATAACATCGATCCGAGGAATGTCATTCCAATGATTTATCCTAATCATGGAAGAGAGTGTGGCTAATGCATCAGCCAAATTGTTTTCTTCACGAGGAATGTGATGAAAATCTACCCTGTCGAAGAATGGTAACAATCTTCTCGCGTAGTCTTTGTAAGGAATTAGCCCTGGTTGGCGTGTTTCCCATTCTCCTTTGATTTGATTGATGACCAAAGCAGAATCTCCGTATACATCCAAGTGTTTGATTCTTAGATCCATGGCTTCTTCGAGACCCATGATGCAAGCTTCATATTCGGCCTCATTGTTTGTGCATTTGAAAGTTAATCTGGCAGTAAATGGAATATGGGTACCCTGAGGTGTAACAATGATTGCCCCAATTCCTCGTCCATAAGCATTGACAGCTCCGTCAAAGATTAAGCCCCACTGGGATCCTATCTCAGGTCCTTCGTCTGGTAGTGGCTCGTCGTAATCTTTCATCTTGAGGTACATGACGTCCTCGTCCGGAAAGTCGAAACTGGTTGATTCATGACCATTGAGTGGGTGGTGAGCCAGGTGCTCAGCTAGAATGCTTCCTTTCACGGCTTTCTGTGCGTGATACTCAATGTCATATTCTGATAACAACATCTGCCAACGGGCAATTCTCCCGGTTAAAGCAGGCTTCTCAAAGATGTACTTGATTGGATCCATATGAGAGATCAAACAAGTAGTATGTCGAATCATGTACTGGCGGAGACGCTTGGCAGCCCAGGCCAAAGCACAACACGTCTTCTCGAGCATGGAGTAGCGGGATTCACAGTCAGTGAATTTCTTGCTCAGGTAGTAGATGGCATGCTCTTTTCTCTTTGTCTCGTCTTGCTGTCCAAGGACACAACCCATGGAGTCTTCTAAGACGGTTAAGTACATTATCAAAGGTCTTCCTTCCACTGGAGGAGACAAGATGGGTGGTTCGAGCAGATATTCCTTAATGCTGTCGAACGCTTTCTGACAATCGTCTGTCCAGACGCAACTTTGATTTTTCCGTAGAAGTTTGAAAATAGGAGCGCAAGTTGCAGTCATGAGATATATGAATCTCGAGATGTAATTCAGACGTCCAAGAAATCCTCTAACTTGTTTCTCGGTTCTGGGCGAAGGCATTTCTTGAATTGCCTTGACTTTGTCTGGATCTACTTCAATTCCTCGTTTGCTGACAATGAAACCAAGGAGTTTTCCTGAGTAGACACCAAAGGTGCACTTGTTGGGGTTCAGGCGAAGCTGAAACTTCCGTAAGCGTTGAAATAACTTTGTCAGATTCTGTATGTGATCTTCTTCATTTTCTGATTTGGCAATCATGTCGTCCACATAGACTTCCACTTCCTTATGCATCATGTCGTGGAAAAGCGTAGTCATGGCCCTTTGATAAGTTGCCCCTGCGTTCTTTAGTCCAAAAGGCATAACACGGTAGCAGAACGTGCCCCAGGGGGTGATGAAAGCTGTTTTTTCCATGTCTTCAGGTGCCATTTTGATTTGGTTGTATCCTGAAAATCCGTCCATGAACGAGAAAACTTTGGATTTTGCTGTACTGTCTACCAACATATCAATATGTGGTAAAGGAAAATCATCCTTAGGGCTAGCTTTGTTCAAATCTCTGTAGTCGACGCACATGCGGACTTTTCCGTCTTTCTTAGGAACGGGAACAATGTTAGCTAACCACTGAGGGTATTCTGAAGTGACGAGGAAACCTGCGTTGATCTGCTTTTGAACTTCCTCTTTGATTTTCATGGCCATCTCCGGATGAGTTCTTCTTAATTTTTGCTTGACCGGAGGGCATTCTGCTTTTAATGGCAAGTGATGCTCCACTATACTGGTATCCAACCCTGGCATATCTTGATAAGACCAAGCGAAGACATCTGAGAATTCTTTGAGCAGCTGTATCAAACTCTCTCTGATCTCTGAACTGAGCGAAGCTCCAATCTTAACCTCTTTTCTGTTTCCATCGGAACCAAGGTTAATGATCTCTAGAGGCTCATTGTATGGCTGAATGGCCTCTTCCTTTTGTTGAAGTAACCGTGAAATTTCCTTTGATATTTCTTCGTCTTCTTCTTCCTCTGCCTCGAATACAGGAAACTCAAAGCTTGGAGAAGTCATACGGTCGCACGTTTCAACGGGGTATTTTATGATTAATCTGCATATGTGTGATAAGTTTTATTTAGACAACGAGGGAAGACTCGGTGTATGCAGTTAATGGAATTTTTTTGATGTTTTTTAAGGGTGTTTTTTAGGATTACCAATTTCCGAAAAAAGAAAAGGGAAAACTAAACGAAGGAACAGAATGACATTTTTATTTATGGACAGTCATTTCTTGAAACAAAGACCCTATAAAACAAAACTCTATTGCTTTGGGCGAAGCAAAGAGGGACATTTTCCTAAGAAATAGTAAAATGCAAAGCCCTATGAAACATCTCTTCACCCTGGGCTATGGTGAGAGGACAAAATAACGGTGAAAGTTCCTACTTAGGAGTGCGAACAACAGTTGAAACTTCAACAGCTGTCCAGTAGTGGCGAACCCCATTGTGCACTAAGTAATCTGGAACCTTAGGCTTAAGCTGGCCTGTGGTAGGTCTTGATTTACCAACCACTGTCTTTGCAACACTCAGACGATCTTCTTCTACTTCAGCAGACTGAGCGGTGTGAGCATACCCATTTCCAAGTGGAGTATGTCGAACTTTCTTTTGAGGAAACTTCCAATCTTCTGAATGGAGAGACTCGTTGTCGGAGACACTTTCGAGATCATCCTCTTCTGTATTTTGGTCTTGCTCTTCTCCCAAGATGGCATTGACTAGATATGTGAACTCTAGATCCGTAGCCTCGGAAGGTGACTTGGGGATATAATCCTCAATGATGATTTCACCAGTAGATGATGATGAATAGCAAGGGTTATACATCTCTTTTGGCTGAGAGAGGTACTCATAATCAATGTTCCATCCAGTTGGAACAATATCTTCAAGAGAGATTCTTGAACTTTCAGGAGCGGAGTATTTCACCATGTAGTCGAATTTTCCGCTTGGTTCTCCTAATGTATCCCAAGTCTCTTCGGGGATAGGAGGAACTTCTTCTGATGAACCATGACTTCTGGTGGTGAAGCTGTCAGTAACTTCATCACTGCTTGGTTGAGTCTTACTTTCAGATCCTTTAGTCGGATAACAGCAAGGTGAATCAGACTCTGGTAGGGAGATGTATCCTGCTTTGTTAAGATAGGATAACCATTCCTCTTCATCGGTGTTTTCCGTACCGATGGTATTGACTGTTTGTTGAACAGGTTGAAGAAAACCTCCACTGCAGAAAGTTTCTTGAATAGGGAGAACTACCTCAATCCCTGGGATAGCTTTTGATGATGTCGGAAAGAATCCAATTCCTGTTCTGTTCTTGTTGTTGGTAGGAATATTAATGTGCCCCCAACCACTGGTAGTGCCATCCTTTACAACTTGGATTGCATCTTTGTATGAAGAGATAGACGCTGCTTTCTCCTTTCCTTTGTCCAAGGAAAGTGCTTGGAATTTAGTTCCAACAACTTCTTTTGGTTCTATGTCGGAGAATGATGACAGGTTGCTGACGATCAGAGCTCGTTCTCCACATACGGTTACCAATTTGTCATTTCTTATGAACTTCAGTTTCTGATGAAGTGTTGAAGTAATTGCCCCAGCCTCATGAATCCATGGGCGACCTAGCAAACAACTGTATTGTGCTGGAATGTCCATAACTTGGAAAGTGATTTTGAACGTCTGAGGTCCAATAGTTATGGGAAGATCTACTTCTCCGAAAACTGACTTTCTTGATCCATCAAATGCTTTGACGATGACATGACTTTTTCTTAGAGGGTAATCTTCGAAAGATAATCTTGATAATGTTGATTTAGGCATGACGTTGAGAGAGGATCCATTGTCTATTAGGACTCCTGTGAGTGTATCACCCATGCAGCCAACTGAGATGTGAAGTGGAAGATTGTGGTCCACTCCTTCTTCAGGAAGATCTTCGTCACAGAAACTTAGGTTAGTTCCGGCGGAGATGTTGGCAACGATGTTGTTGAATTGGCTTATTGTAACACTTGGTTCTACGAAAGCTTGTTCCAAAACTTTCTGTAGAGCTTCCCTATGAGCTTCAGAACTCAATAGCAGGGAAAGAACAGAAATCCTAGACGGAGTATGTAGTAATTGGTCTACAATGTTGTATTCACTCCTCTGGATTAACTTCAAGATCTCATCATTTTCTTTCGCTTGAACAGCATTGGTCGGATGATTGTCTTGCCTATGTGGTACTTCCTCCGAAGGTTTCTCCACATTTTCTGTTGTTCTGTTGAAGACTCGTCCACTTCTGGTGACTCGACTAACATCAGCAATGTTGACAACAGACGGTAATGGTATTTCCTTACCATTTTCAATGAATGTAGCGTTGTACTTGTATGGTATAGCCTTGCTGGACTCATACGGTACAGGACCTGGTAAGTAGATGACTAGTGGTGCAACTGCTGTCTTCCTGCTATCATACTTAACTTGCATAGGTTCAACTTGATTAATTTGAGGAGATACGGTAAAGACTTCATCATCTTCTCTGTTGGCAAGAACAGTAATGGTATTGTCATCCATCAGCTTTTGAATGTCGTTGCGAACACGCAAACATCCTCGTGAATTTCTTCGACAGATTTCGCATCTACTGTAAGCGTGGAAATCTGTTCCAAAGTAGGCAAGTCCATTTAAAGTTTTGTGGAACCTGACTACCGATCCTTCAAGGTCTTCAACTTTGTAGATTTTGTATTCTCCTGGACATCCTTGAACCATGTTGATGTCATGTTCAGTTCTGACTCGGATATGTTGAATCCATCCTAAGTCCATTTGTTCTTGTAATGCAGCTTGAACTACGGCACATCCTTGATTATTCTTTGGACAAATTTCACATGTGAAGTAGTTGTGAGGTGGTACATGACCGTACCCAGCTTGTTTAGCGTGCATCTTGACAAGATTTTCCCCTATCTGACGAATGTCGTAGATTTGAATGACATTGGGGTGTTGATCTATCAGATTTACTGAAGCTTCTTTATGCTGCGGCAAAGGATTTGCTTGGACGTTTGGATTAGTATCTTTGAAGGATAGCATTCCGCTTTTCACTAATCGTTGGACGTCAATCTTGAAAGGGAAACAGTTCTCAATATTGTGACCTGGTGCCCCCTGATGATAGGGACAAGATTGGTCAGCCTTATACCATGGTGAGGAACTGTTTGTAGGATTTGGAGGACTCCTTGTCTGAATGAGTCCTTTTGCCAGTAATGTTGGAAACAATTCTGCATACGGCATTGGTACGGGGTCAAAGGCAGGATACCTTGGAGCCCGATTGTTGTAATTTGGAGGTCGAACCTGCTGCTGAGGTTGCTGCGACCTTTGTTGAATTTGTTGTTGCGAGACCTGAGGTTGATAAGCTGGCGCTGAGTTAACAACCGGAGTTATTGTTGCAACTTGAGGTTGGAATTTCTTCTTGATTTTGTGCAAGACATTGCTGACATCTTGATCCTTTTTCTTCTGGAAAGAACTTCCATACTTCCTTGGACCAACAGAAGATTCTGGTTCTTTGTTCAAGCGTCCTTCTCGAACTGCTTCTTCTAAACGCACACCCATGTTTACCATCTCGGTAAAGTCACTTGGTGCACTTGCAACCATTCGTCCGTAGTAAAATGGACTCAAAGTTTTGAGATAGATTTTTGTCATTTCTTTCTCTTCAAGTGGTGGACAAATTTGAGCAGCAACTTCACGCCATCTCTGAGCGTATTCCTTGAAGCTTTCTCTATCCTTTTGAGTCATGGCCCGGAGTTGATCTCTGTCGGGAGCCATATCCAGATTGTACTTATACTGTTTGACGAAGGCCTCTCCGAGGTCTCGAAAAGTACGAATCTCTGAACTGTCCAAGTTCATGTACCATTTGAGTGCAGCACCAGTCAGGCTGTCTTGAAAATAATGAATGAGCAATTGTTGATTATCAGTCTGAGTTGACATTCTTCGAGCGTACATCACAAGATGACTTTGTGGGCATGAATTCCCTTTATACTTCTCGAATTCTGGTACTTTGAATTTGTGAGGAATCTTAACATTTGGAACCAGACAGAGGTCTGCAGCATTCTTTCCAAATAGATCTTGTCCTCGGAGAGTCTTGAGTTCCTTCTGCATTTGCAGAAACTGTTCTTGGAACTCGTCCAATCTTTCATACACGCCAGCATCCTCACTTGGAGCGTGATGATATACTTGTCCGCCTTGCGGGGGAAAAGTATGCATAATGGGCTGTGGAGAAGCCATGACAGCAGATCTTGGAATCTCAGCATTCTGTTGTGCGAAACCCATTGCCGTTGCTCTTGGAACTTCAATTTCCAGAGGTTTGTAACCCTCCGGTGGACGCATATCCATGGTGACTTTTGGAGCTTCAGAAGCTGGAGGTATGTACCCTTCTGGAGTAAAGTTATACGGCATGCCCCAAGGTCGATCAGGCGGCATGGTATACTGAGGAATAGGAGTAGAAACAATCTCGGAAACCACAGTCCTTTGTGGTTCTTCTGGCGTTGGTCGATTCTGCGCAACTACCAGGGCTTCTACCATACTATTGAGTCTTTCAACAGTACCTTTGAGAGTATTAATCTCTTCTCTGAGTTCTTCATTCTCTTGCTCAAAGTCTTCCATTCTTTTCTTGCGACTTGAACGAGTGTTGTATGGATGAGACAGCTTGAAAGTCTTGGTTCACCTCCTTCTCCTCCTCTCTTTCTGGAGAAAGGAAAGTGACTATTAGATCCGCGACAATTCTCGTGTCAGTGCGTACGACTAAAGCGATGTATGATATGCAATTAAGTTATTATTTTTCAAGGAAACACCATAATTACGTTATGAAACATCAAACTTTTATTAATTAAGCGAAAACGCCGTTTTTACACACTTTGAAAATGGAAATACAGAGAAACTGAGAGAAAGGACTCTAAAACTTTGATGATGAGCCGACTTCACGTTCTAACATCTTCTTCTGTTTCTTGAGCTGAGCGTTCTCTGACGTGAGCTGATCGATGATCCAGGAAGCAGGAGGGATATGATGAGAAAGTGATGATTGTGTCACTTGTCGATCGAGTACTTCAAGTAACTCATCCTTCCTTCTTAGGATGTTTTGAATTTCAACATTTTCCGTGTTGACAATTCGATACTTGTTCCTCCAAGCATTCCTTTCTTGGCATACCTTGTTTAATGCCGCTTGCAGTTTTTCAACATCGGTGGAGAAAAGGTAAATTGGTTCCCTTAGGGGAATAGGTTCTTGATGTTGATATGGCATCCTGAGCTTGAATGCTCTGACGCGTACCCATTGAAGGTAAGGATCCAGGGAGATGCAAAGATGTTTTCCTAACAATCTTCTCCCTTTGCTGTGAACAAGACGCCAGGCTTGGACAATTTCCTTCTTCAGCATGTTGCCATGATCGTCGATGTTCTTGAAGAACAGACCCTCCAATTGGATGTTACTTGGAATATTTTTCATGGGATAGCCGTATTGACGACGGGCTAAAGCTGGATTGTAACTGATTCCTCCCTTAGTTCCAATAAGGGGTACGTTGGGAAAACTTCCGCAACTGAAGATGATCTTGGTTTCGTCGTTGTCAGGACTACACCAATCAATGTCTGTATGAGTGAGAGACATGATTTTCTGTGACCAGTAAAGGCCATCCCTCATGTTCCAGAAAGTGCTAGACTTTGGCAGGTGTGAAACGAACCATTCGTATAACAACGGTACGCAGCATGTGATTAATCCTCCTCGCTGCAGGTTTCTTGAATGCACAGAGTGATAAGCATCCGCAAGCAAGGTTGGAACTGGATTTCCAATTAAGAAGATCTTAATTGCGTTGATGTCGACGAAATCGTTAATGTTAGGGAACAAAAACAATCCGTAGATAAGCAAAGCCAAGACTTCCTCAAAAGCGCTCATATCTTGGATGCTGACGAAGTACCGAGCTTGATCAAACAGGAATTTGGAGGGCAATCCTTGAATTCCTCCTCTACTCACCATATGAGTTCTGATGTCGACTACGTTCAAAGGAGTAGTTGCAGCAATGATAATGTCGTCAGGATTCTTTTCCAAACCGGAGTACGGATCTTGCGCGTACACGGGTATTCCAATCAGACGAGAGTACTCCTCTAACGTAGGCATGAGCTGATAATCTGGAAAGGTGAAGCAGTGATACGTTGGATCGTAAAACTGTACCAAGGTGGGAAGGATCCCATCCACCATGTTGGTATTGAGCAAAGGCAGAAGTTTTCCATACTTCTCCTTGAAAGCCTGGGGGTTGACCACCAGTTTTCCGAGCTTTCCCAGTTCCTCGACCTGGGGAATCTTGAAGGTGTATTTCCTAGCTCTCTTTCTTCCGTAATCCATAATATAGATCCTTAAGTCCTTTCTCCGTTTCTCTCTTTCTATGAAGTTCAAAACGTTCGTTATTTAGTTTCCTTGAAAAACGACTCGAAAAAGACTCTTTTTGTTTTTAGTTGTTTATTAATGAATGATGCATGAATGCATGAATGCACACACAAGAGTTTTAAACAAACATGGCGTTGAAGGGTATAGTGGTCATGAAGTCAAAACGCAATCCCCGCCCCAATGGTAAACTAAGGTTAAGGATTTTTGTACCTGTAGAACGGGTTCTAGGGGTCTCAGAGTTTTTGCTCAACCTTAAAGATACGTTGATTGGTATCTATAAGAGAGTTTTCTCTGAGTGTAGTATCTGCGTGACAATTACTTCCGTAATCACCGCTCTACGTCCTAAAAAAAGGCTTTAAGTGGGGTTAATGTGTTTCTAGGTCCTCCTGGTACAAATCAGTCTCGGAATGCAGTGGCGCAGTTAATCACAACCAGCCAGGCAAATCCCAAGAGTAGACTTGGAAACCAAGATTAGAGGGCCTTCACCGGGAAGACATCCTCCATCCTATCTTATGTTGCACTCAAATCCGGGTATAGGATTTCTCACCACAAGGGGGAATCAAGCCCTTTCCCGATACAGAATAAACAAAATAAACAAATATATATGCAACAAACACATGATATGACACAGAGGTTAGGCAGGACCTCTCTTGTTTGAGGGGGAATTTGGCATCCCTAATTCCTCATTGGGGCTGGACCAGCAACAGGTCAACCATTGGTTTGGATGAAAAACCAAGGTTTTTAACACTTATATCCCCAGCAGAGTCGCCATTTTTCTGTGGTGGTCGTTTTCTTTACCTCCCCGTTTCACTTGGGAGGACGGCACGCTAAACCCTTCACGCGAAATTTGGAAGGAGAATGCGCCCGTGGTGGGATGAATTTTATTTCAGTTCTTCCTACGATATCACACGAACTTTCTTATTTGTCCTACGAGTAGGAAAGGGGAAAAAAGATCTCAACTAAACCCTAGGAGTTTGCTAAGTGTGGGGATTTCACCTAGACTAGAAATTCTGGAGTCCGGGGGGTCGGTTATACATAGGGAAGTGTTTAAACACCCTACATATCTGTAGTACTCTACAGGAACCTTCTCTGTGTCATTGTGATTGTGTTTGCTGCTAATGATTGGGAAAGTTTCTCCTTTGTGTTAGGAGAAGGAATTGATTTGATTTGAAAAGACAGACAGACAGACTGACTGACTATTTTTGGTATTTTATTAGCTCGCTGAGATTCCTTGTGAACCTCATGCCTACATATCCCTAGTGGAAGTCAGAGCTTAATGTAGTTCGGGGAACTAACTAGGGAAATTAATTGTTTTTGGTGCCTTGCTTGAAGCTCAAGGTTGAAGCTTGAATTAAATCTCTGTTTACAGTAAAGAGACATGAAGTCATCTTTACAGAGAGGTATTTGTACTATTCTACCACAAACATTTAAAAGTGACAGAAAAGCTAAAAAAATGATGTTTCATTAAGAGGGGAGTCTACTTGGTTGATCAATTATGACAGCCATCGTGCCTCTAAAATGAAAGAAAGATGCTCGTCCAAATTAGGGAAAGTGTACAAGTCTGGGGAGAAGCTTTGTCTCAAGGGTTCAGCATGCAACATCATAACATGGTCTGGCAAGACATCAGAAGATGGTCGAAGCAGAATCAGAACATGGGTCTATGGAAGCATCAGAAGAACAAGAGATCAGAAGCACTGAAGCTCAGAAGATGGTATCACGCTCAGAAGCACTTCAAGGTCAGAAGATCAGAAGATGCTATGCACCAAGCTGTTTGACTCTGATGATATTCAAACATTGTATTCACAAACATCAGATCAGAAGGAAGTACAAGTGGCAAGCTACGCTGACTGACAAAAGGAACGTTAAAAGCTATTAAAGGCTACGTCAGTAGACACAGCGTGAACAAGGCTCGAGGTAGTTGACAAAAGCGTATAACATTAAATGCGATGCTTAACGGAACACGCAAAGCATTAAATGCATTCAACGGTCATCTTCTCCAACGCCTATAAATATGAAGTTCTGATGAGAAGCAAGGTTAACGATTCTGCACCAAAACAACTAATATCAAACTTGCTGAAACGCTGTTCAAATCTAAACTCAGAATCTTCATCTTCATCAAAGCTCACTACATTGCTGTTGTAATATTTTAGTGAGATTAAGCTTAAACGTTAAGAGAAATATCACAGTTGTGATTATCGCTTTTAAGAAGCATTTGTAAACTCTTAGAATTGATTACATTAAGTTGTAAGGAACTAGAGGGATCGTGTTGATCAGAATACTCTAGGAAGTCTTAGGAGTGAACTAAGCAGATTGTAACTAGAGTGATCGTGTTGATCAGTAGACTCTAGAAAAGTCTTAGAGGGTATCTAAGCAGTTGTTCCTGGAGTGATCAGTGTGTGATCAGAAGACTCTGGAAGACTTAGTTGCGGACTAAGTGGAAAACCATTGTAATCCGTGCGATTAGTGGATTAAATCCTCAGTTGAGGTAAATCATCTCTGCGGGGGTGGACTGGAGTAGTTTAGTTAACAACGAACCAGGATAAAAATAACTGTGCAATTTATTTTTATCTGTCAAGTTTTTTAAAGCTACACTTATTCAAACCCCCCCTTTCTAAGTGTTTTTCTATCCTTCAATTGGCATCAGAGCGCCGGTTCTAAGGTGCAAGCACTTAACCGTGTTTAGAAAAGATTCAGGAAGAGAAAAACGCTTCAGTAAAAGATGGTTGATGAAAGTGAAAAGTCTACACCTACACCTGCATCTACATCTGGCTCTGCTGAGCAATACAACGGTAACAATGGTTATACTAGACCGCCGGTATTTGATGGTGAAAACTTTGAATACTGGAAAGATAAACTGGAAAGTTACTTTCTGGGTCTAGATGGTGATCTATGGGATCTTCTGATGGATGGTTACAAACATCCTGTAAATGCCAGAGGCGTAAAGCTGACAAGGCAAGAAATGGATGATGATCAGAAAAAGCTTTTCAGGAATCATCATAAATGCAGAACTGTTTTGCTGAATGCTATCTCTCATGCTGAGTATGAGAAGATATCTAACAGGGAAACGGCCTATGACATATATGAGTCCTTGAAAATGACTCATGAAGGAAACGCTCAAGTCAAGGAGACCAAAGCTCTAGCTTTAATCCAGAAGTATGAAGCCTTCAAGATGGAGGATGATGAAGACATTGAAAAGATGTTTTCAAGATTTCAAACTCTTACTGCTGGATTGAGAGTTCTTGACAAGGGATACACCAAGGCTGATCACGTAAAGAAGATCATCAGAAGCTTACCCAGAAGATGGGGTCCTATGGTGACTGCATTCAAGATTGCAAAGAATCTGAATGAAGTTTCTCTGGAAGAGCTTATCAGTGCCTTGAGGAGTCATGAAATAGAGCTGGACGCAAATGAGCCTCAAAAGAAAGGTAAGTCTATTGCATTAAAATCCAATATCAAGAAATGCACTAACGCTTTTCAGGCTAGAGAAGAAGATCCTGAAGAATCAGAATCTGAAGAAGAAGATGAACTGTCCTTAATCTCCAGAAGGCTAAATCAACTCTGGAAGACCAAGCAAAGGAAGTTCAGAGGCTTCAGAAGTTCAAAGAAATTTGAACGTGGAGAATCTTCTGATGACAGAAGATTTGACAAGAAGAAGGTCATGTGCTATGAATGCAATGAGCCTGGACACTACAAGAATGAATGTCCAAATCTTCAGAAGGAAAATCCCAAGAAGAAGTTTCATAAGAAGAAAAGTCTTATGGCAACCTGGGATGAGTCAGAAGATGATTCTGAAGACGAGCAGGCCAACTGTGCGCTGATGGCGACAGAAGATGACGGATCAGAATCTACATCAGAATCAGATTCTGAAGAGGTATTTTCTGAACTTACTAGAGATGAGTTAGTTTCCGGTCTAACTGAACTACTGGAACTCAAGTCTCAGATTAGTCTCAAATACAAAAAGCTGAAAAAGCAATTTGAATTTGAAACAAAGAAGCTTGAGTTGGAAAATTCTGAATTAAAAGAAAAACTTTTAAAATTATCCAATAATGTTGGATCTCCTTCTGATTCAGAAAAATCCACTCCTAGTCTAAACCATATTCTGAAAGAATATGATTTAAGTTTCAGGAAGTTCTTATCTAGAAGTATTGGCAGAAGTCAGCTAACTTCTATGATATATGCTGTGTCTGGAAACAAAAGAGTAGGCATTGGTTTTGAGGGTGAAACCCCATACAAACTTGAACCTGTTGATGAAATGAAAATCACATACAAGCCATTGTATGATCAGTTCAAGTATGGCCACTCCCATGATATTAGGCACACTTCACATGCTCAAAGTTTTCACATAACACACACCAAAAAGCATGTGACACAACCCAGGAAATATCATGAAACTCACATTAAAAATTATCATGCTGTTCCTCCTATTGCTTACAATGTTAAACCCAAGTTCAATCAGAACTTGAGAAAATCTAACAAGAAAGGACCCAAGAAAATGTGGGTACCTAAGGATAAGATTATTCCTATTGCAGATATCCTTGACTACAAAAAGGACAAAGCACAACATGTCATGGTACCTGGACTCTGGATGCTCGCGACACATGACAGGAAGAAGGTCTATGTTCCAAGACCTGGTGCTTAAGTCTGGAGGAGAAGTCAAGTTTGGAGGAGATCAGAAAGGCAAGATAATTGGCTCTGGAACTATAAAGTCTGGTAACTCTCCTTCCATTTCTAATGTACTTCTTGTAGAAGGATTAACACATAACCTCTTATCTATCAGTCAATTAAGTGACAATGGTTATGATATAATCTTTAATCAAGAGTCTTGCAAGGCT
The DNA here is from genome assembly GCF_029867415.1 of Vicia villosa. Taxonomy (NCBI): domain Eukaryota; kingdom Viridiplantae; phylum Streptophyta; class Magnoliopsida; order Fabales; family Fabaceae; genus Vicia; species Vicia villosa. The sequence continues at coordinate 94,170,890 of NC_081184.1, read as the reverse complement.
GTAAATCAGAAGGATGGCTCAATCCTATTTACAGGCAAGAGGAAGAACAACATTTATAAGACAGATCTGCAAGATCTTATGAGTCAGAAGGTGACTTGTCTTATGTCTGTCTCTGAAGAGCAGTGGGTCTGGCACAGAAGATTAGGTCATGCTAGTTTGAGAAAGATTTCTCAGATTAACAAACTGAATCTGGTCAGAGGACTCCCTAATCTGAAATTCAAATCAGACGCTCTTTGTGAAGCATGTCAGAAGGGCAAGTTCTCCAAACCTGCATTCAAGTCCAAGAATGTCGTTTCTACCTCAAGGCCATTAGAACTCTTGCACATTGATCTGTTTGGCCCAGTCAAAACAGCATATGTCAGAGGGAAGAAATATGGATTAGTCATCGTAGATGATTATAGCCGCTGGACATGGGTAAAATTTTTGAAACACAAGGATGAGACTCATTCAGTGTTCTTTGATTTCTGCATTCAGATTCAATCTGAAAAAGAGTGTAAAATCATAAAGGTCAGAAGTGATCATGGTGGTGAATTTGAAAACAGATCCTTTGAAGAGTTCTTCAAAGAAAATGGTATTGCCCATGATTTCTCTTGTCCTAGAACTCCACAGCAAAATGGGGTTGTAGAACGAAAGAATAGGACTCTGCAAGAAATGGCCAGAACCATGATCAATGAAACCAATATGGCTAAGCATTTCTGGGCAGAAGCAATAAACACTGCATGCTATATTCAGAATAGAATCTCTATCAGACCTATTCTAAATAAGACTCCTTATGAATTGTGGAAGAATAGAAAGCCCAACATTTCATATTTCCATCCTTTTGGATGTGTATGCTTTATTCTGAACACTAAAGATTATCTTGGTATGTTTGATTCCAAAGCACAGAAATGTTTCCTTCTTGGATATTCTGAACGCTCAAAAGGCTACAGAGTATACAATACTGAAACATTGATTGTAGAAGAATCAATCAATATCAGGTTTGATGATAAGCTTGGTTCTGAAAAACCAAAGCAGTTTGATAATTTTGCAGATTGTGATATTGATATATCAGAAGTTGTTGAGCCAAGAAGCAACGCATCAGAAGCAGAGCTTCTCAGAAGCAAAGAATCTGAAGATCAAGTATCAGCTTCTCTGGAGGATCTAAGCATTTCTGAAGAACCATCTGTCAGAAGATCATCCAGACTCATCTCTGGTCATTCAGAAGATGTCATTCTTGGAAAGAAGGATGATCCAATCAGAACAAGAGCATTCCTTAAGAACAATGCAGACTGTCAATTAGGTCTTGTATCTTTGATCGAGCCAACTTCTGTTGATCATGCTCTAGAAGATCCAGACTGGATAATTGCTATGCAAGAAGAACTGAATCAGTTTACAAGAAATGATGTTTGGGATCTTGTTCCTAGACCAGATGGATTCAATATAATCGGCACAAATTGGGTCTTCAGAAACAAGCTCAGAATGAGAAGATGAGAAATTCTTACGTATGAGTATCCTTTGATATGAAATTTTTTTTTAAGAAGTTCTGATAGAAATCAATTAGAAATTGTGATTCAGTTATTACTAACGTTTCAGTGTCTAAGTTGATTCAGAATCTCTATAAAAGCAAAACAGCTGTAACTGGCTATCCAGATGGTAAACACGTGTTCACTATTCCTGGACAAGCGTGCGTGCAGTTGAGGGGACGTCTACTTAGGTAACTGTGCAAATCACGTCTTTTGTCATTATTATCTCTCCTCATGTCACGTAACATTAAATACTTTTCATCATTTACTCTCTTTCAGTTTTCTTTTTATACTCTTCAAACGTTTCTTTTCCCTCTCATATTTCTCTCTCTCTGCATTCGGTTTCTTTTTCGTCTCTCTCTTTTCATATCATAAACCCTAGCAGTTTCCAATATCTGAAAATTCATCATGAATCCATCGTCAAGCTCTGGGAATCAAGACAATGATAGGAAACAAAAGAGAAAGGCATCTGCTGAACCAGAAACCAAACCTAAAAGAGTTAGGATCTCCTATGACCCTCTCAAAGTGTATCAACCCCTTGACGGTTCCCCTCAATCACCCCCCTCTTCAAAGACCTCCACCACCTCTTCCTCCTCATTCATCCTCTCGGAACCACCTTCTTCACCATCTGATATCTCCTCTCCTTCAACCCTTCCATCAGATATCTCTTCATCTCTCTCATACCCTTTTCCCACCAGAACACCTAATCCCTATAGTGTTGTTCTTCCCGACTCAAGGTTCACTGTCAACCCTCCAACCCCTACCACTCAAACATATCTGGAGCTTTTACATGCTGATGTAAATGGCTGGTTGGAGATTCTAGGTGCTGCTCACCTTAATCATCTGGATGAGTATGCTACAAACAACCTTTGGAATACCTTTCGTCAGGATTTTCTGGATAAGGCTACAGACACTCAGAGAAGGATTATGTCTGAAGCTCCTGGTGTTCGTGGTCTCCGGTTGGAAGTTGGTGAGAGCAGCCATCACCATCTCATCAGGAACAGAAATATTCTTGAAAGAAAGATACCAGCAGATGAGTTGGAAGAAGAAAATCTCTGCAGAGACATCGTGGTGTGGAGACCATGGTTTCCTGTGCTGACTGGAGATTTTCAGTGGCTGTTCAACTGGTTCAGAATGAACCCTTCTGAAAAAGCACCTCACATGGTCTTTCCAGTAGTGGTTTATCGTGCTGAAGTTGCTGGTCCTACTCCTCCAACAAACCTAGCAGCTATTCTTCAAGCATTGGAAGATGGAACTTCTGAGCTGCCTGAACCAGCATATGCTAAGGCTACTTCTGAGTCAGACTCAGATGAGGAAATGGAAGATGCACAAGCTGAAGATCCTCCAGAAGATCACCCTGCTGAGATTGCTGTCCCTCTGGGCAGAAATACTGGTGCTTCTTCTTCTGGTGAAACCTCAGCTCTGATGGAAACCTTGGAAACTCTTCATCAGAATCAAGCTATGCTGGCTTCTCGTTTGGACGCGCAAGAAGCAGCCAATGCTGAGTTTCGTTCCTTCATGACAAGGCAAGCTACAAGCACTAACGGGATTCATGATGTTCTGGCGCGGATTTTGCGTAGGCTAGGATCTTAGTCTTTTGGTCTTTGTAGTTTCCTTTCCTTGTTGCATCTGTTTTCCTGCATTCCTTTCTTGTAATCCTTTTTAGTTATCAATGAAAAAGTTTCTTTGCTTTTACATTGCAGTGACTCCATTTGTCGTTTTATGCATCTAAATCTTTTGAAATTTTCTTTTTGATGTTATGACAAAAAGGGGGAGAAAGATAAATGATAAATGATTTGATTAAATCTATCAGTTGCTGGGTAAAGCTCCCACACATTCACTAACAAGAACTGCAAGTTCTACATGGTTTAAGTGTTTTGCAGGTATAAAGAAGTGAAGAGAATCTTCAAAGCAAAAAGCAAACACAAGAAGCAAAACCATGGAAACTGAAGCAAGCCGAGTGCTGTCAAGCTTCAGAAATCAGAAGCAAGAAAGAAGAATGAATCAGAAGCACTGATAATAGAATTTGATCTATATTTGTCTATTTGTTCTGACAAAATTCTATTTGCTCTGATATATTATTTGCTCTGATACATATAATGTTATGGCTCTGATACATTATTTGCTCTGATACATTATTTCAGCCTATATGGCTCTGATACATATAATGTGTTCAAACATACATCTTATGTTCTAACTCGTTCATGCTGACTTTTGTCGTTTAGTTTTTGTTCTGTAACATTTCAGGATGTAGAGATGCTCAGATGATGCTCTGGTACATTCAACAATGTTCTGATACAAATCTAGCATGAAGTGATGTTGGTAGAAATTCAAAGCTCTGAAGCTATCCGAGGGAAGCAGAAATCAGAAGCTGCGAATGTTCTAAAGATCCAGAAAACTCAAGTTCTGAAGCTGTCCTGAATGGAAGCAGAAATCAGAAGCTGTGAATGTTCAGAAGATCAAAGAAATTCAAGTTCTGAAGCTGTCCTAGATGGAAGCAGGAATCAGAAGCTGTGAGTGTTCTAAGGATCTAAGGAAATTCTAGTTCTGAAGCTGTCCTATGGAAGCAGAAGTCAGAAGCTATGAATTCTCTGAAGACAAGAAGCTTATATGATCGTCTCTACCGAAATAATCAGGGAAGTCTTTTATTAAAGTTCTTCGAGTATTTATTTCAGGGGGAGATTATTTATCTCAGGGGGAGATTGTTAATCTCAGGGGGAGACATATTCATATGCTTATGCTATAGCTGTGTAATTTGTCTTTTGCCGTCTATTCTTTCTGATCGCAAATTCATATCATTTATATATGTTTTTGTCATCATCAAAAAGGGGGAGATTGTTAGAACAAGATTTGTTCTGATCAATTATCTTAGTTTTGATGATAACAATAATATGAATTTTGCTTAAGATAATATGGTACTCTAATCCAATGCAATTTCCCTTTCAGGAAATATATAAAGAGTACGCATAATTCAGCGCTCAGAAGCTTTGTCTCAAGGGTTCAGCATGCAACATCAGAACATGGTCTGGCAAGACATCAGAAGATGGTCGAAGCAGAATCAGAACATGGGTCTATGGAAGCATCAGAAGAACAAGAGATCAGAAGCACTGAAGCTCAGAAGATGGTATCACGCTCAGAAGCACTTCAAGGTCAGAAGATCAGAAGATGCTATGCACCAAGCTGTTTGACTCTGATGATATTCAAACGTTGTATTCACAAACATCAGATCAGAAGGAAGTACAAGTGGCAAGCTACGCTGACTGACAAAAGGAACGTTAAAAGCTATTAAAGGCTACGTCAGTAGACACAGCGTGAACAAGGCTCGAGGTAGTTGACAAAAGCGTATAACATTAAATGCGATGCTGTACGGAACACGCAAAGCATTAAATGCATTCAACGGTCATCTTCTCCAACGCCTATAAATATGAAGTTCTGATGAGAAGCAAGGTTAACGATTCTGCACCAAAACAACTAATATCAAACTTGCTGAAACGCTGTTCAAATCTAAACTCAGAATCTTCATCTTCATCAAAGCTCACTACATTGCTGTTGTAATATTTTAGTGAGATTAAGCTTAAACGTTAAGAGAAATATCACAGTTGTGATTATCGCTTTTAAGAAGCATTTGTAAACTCTTAGAATTGATTACATTAAGTTGTAAGGAACTAGAGGGATCGTGTTGATCAGAATACTCTAGGAAGTCTTAGGAGTGAACTAAGCAGATTGTAACTAGAGTGATCGTGTTGATCAGTAGACTCTAGAAAAGTCTTAGAGGGTATCTAAGCAGTTGTTCCTGGAGTGATCAGTGTGTGATCAGAAGACTCTGGAAGACTTAGTTGCGGACTAAGTGGAAAACCATTGTAATCCGTGCGATTAGTGGATTAAATCCTCAGTTGAGGTAAATCATCTCTGCGGGGGTGGACTGGAGTAGTTTAGTTAACAACGAACCAGGATAAAAATAACTGTGCAATTTATTTTTATCTGTCAAGTTTTTTAAAGCTACACTTATTCAAACCCCCCCTTTCTAAGTGTTTTTCTATCCTTCATGGGGATGTGCCAGAGCATGTCTTTCAGAGTCCTAAATGGGAGACTTTGATTGAAATTGAAATGTTTGTTTGTTTGAATGTGGTAGAGTGGTAAAAATATCTCTCTATAGAGATAAGCTATGTCTATCTACTGTATAAAAGATTTGAATTTAGCTGGCTTGTATGAGGCTCAAGCTTGAGGCTTTTGATTGATTAATTAATTATTATTGACTTTGGGAGATGGCTCCACTAGGGATTAATTACAGGGTATTTTTGTGTTCTGTACGAAGCCCAGAATTGAGGCTGATTCTGTTTATTTGATGGATTTTTATTTGGTGTTCTGTACAAAGCCCAGAATTGAGGCTGACTCTACTTAGGGAGACTATATTTGTGTGCCTTGTACAAAGCCCAAGGTTGTGGCTGACTGCTGAGGATAATTGAATTTTTGAGACTATGAATGACTCTATTTTGTGTGCCTTGTATAAAGCCCAAGGTTGTGGCTAACTCTAACTAGGGAAAACATTATTTTCTGCCTTGTACAAAGCCCAAGGTTGTGGCGGACTCTTAAATAAACTGAGTATGGATGACTTTATGGGAAAAGATCCTAGGTTTTAGGAATCTTTGACACATGAAAGTATGGTTTAAACTGCCTTGTACAAAGCCCAAGGTTGTGGCTACTGAAAGATGAAGAACTCACTAGGGAGACTTTATTATCTGCCTTGTACAATGCCCAAGGTTGAGGCTGACTGTTGACAGGGGAGTTTTATTGTTTGGTACCTTGTATGAAGCCCAAGGTTGAGGCTAACTGCTTTTGTTGGTTTTGACTCTACTGGAGATTAAAAAGACTGTTTTTCTTTGGAAGCTAACCCTTTCCAGGGATTTTGACTCAGCTGGAGAAATTATTTGGTAAAAGACTGACTTTATCATGTTTTTTGGAGGCTGACCCTTTCCAGGGGATTTGACTCCTTTGGGGAAATTATCTCCTAAGAGAAATGAATCTTTAGTTTTTTGACATCTTTATTAATTGACTTTGGAGGCTAACCCTTTCCAGGGTTTTTTTATTGAAATGATGGATTGATTTTAATTGACTTTGGAGGCTAACCCTTTCCAGGGGATTTTATTAACATGAAGGAATGTGTGGAAGCTAACCCTTTCCAGGGATTTTATTGAAATGATTGGCAGAAAGATTATCTAGTGGAGACTTCTTGTTTAAAGCCCAAGATGAAGGCTGGCACATGCTGAGGAGAAAATAAACATAGATCCTAGACTCTGCTAAGGAAGATTGATGAAGATAAGGGTGACAGAGACTGTCCATGTCTCTCATTCCAAAAGGTGTACTCAATGCAAAATTGAGACAAACTTAGCTTGTTTAAAGTCTGGTTTAAATTGGAAGAAACTCACCAGGGTAGGCTAAAAGGTGACTAAAGACCTGTTCCTATGTTTATAAGAAACCTGATGGGTCCTTGTATACAAGCTCAAGAGGAAGCTGGAAATGCTTTTAAGAAGCCTGTGGGTCCTTGTACAAAGCCCAAGAGGAGGCTAATCGAGGGTCCTTGTTATAGCACAAGAGAAAGCTATGTAGTTTTGAACTTATTTTGGCTCTAAGCAAATGGGTAAGAGGTTTCACCGGGAATAATTCCTCTTTGGGTGGATGTGTCCTATATTTTTGGATTCTAAGGTTTTTGCCAAGATGTTTCACCGGGAATAATTCACCTTGGGGGTTTGAACTACAGATCTCTAATTAGGAAAGAGCCTTCACCGGGAAGACATTCTCAATCCTAGGCCATATTCCTATAATATATATATAGTTTAACTGTCCTAAGGTTTATACTCAAACGTAGTTCTAAACTAATATATGCACAGTTTATATTTGACAGTAATTTAAATAAAGACTGTAAATTGAAAGCTTGTAAAGCCTAACCTGGATGGAGTGGAGGCCTTTGAAGAAGTATGTATAGAGCCTTACCAGCAATTGATGGATAACAGTTGAATATATATATGATAAACAGTTAATGGTTTTTGAAAACAGAAGAAGTGAAGATGGACAAAGGTCACATAGGTATCTGAAGAGTTTCACCGGGAATAATGCCCTTCAAATACCAGAAGAATGTTTTGAAAACAGAAAGAAGATTTTGAAAATACAGTTTTGAAAACAAGCTAAGAAGAGAAGGTTTTTGGGACTTACACTCTATTAGAGGCCCAGTACTTTACAGTACTGGTGTAAAAGCAATTTGAAAAAAATGATTTGGAATGATACAAGGTTTTGTTGTTTGAAAACCTTAATCATTTGATTTATTCGGAGATTGAAAACAGTTTTGAAATTTGACAAAAAGTCAACTTAATTAAGGTAAAAGATGAAGATCTATGCCTAATTAAGACCTAAACAATTAGGGTTTTATCATAAACTTTATTTACAAAATGATTAGGTTAAAACAAAGTGAATGTATATATTTAAAGTTTTTAATAAAGCACTTAAAACATACTATTTTAAACCTAATAAAAATATATGAAATAAATAATATTTTTATGATTTTTTTTGATTATTCACAAAATAGATGTATTAAATGACAAGTGTGTGAAAAATGAAGTGAAAATAAATTAGTTTGATAGGTTAATTAATTATGTGAAGTTGTGAGAAAATTGAAGGAAATAAGTGATAAAAAATAATGTTTTGTCACCTAGAGGGATTGAACTCACGCCCTCCAAGTCACTAACCCAAAATAACACCACTGGGCCAACGCGCGCTTGGTGTTATTGTCACACATCCAGTTCATTATATTTTCAAACAAGTGGTTAATCATGGAAAAATAAAAGAAACAAAAAGTCTGGGGCGAGGGGGATTCGAACCCCAGACTTGAGGCATGAGGAGACTAAGAGCGCATGTGTGGCCACTGGGGCAAGTTATTCAGTCGTTTATAAAACACCTATCATTAAATATAAAATAAACTCTACCCTGAGGTTTGAAATTTGCGCGCCACCACCATTGTCATCTTCTTCCTCAAGCTCCAACAATTTGAATTTCTGAACTCTCTCAATTCTCAACCATTTGCAACGATATAAAGACCAAACTTGCTCTAAATTCACTCACGATTCTAGATATGTAACTATTATGAATTTATATTAACTATATCTACTGAATTATCTAAAATACGTGAAGAACCCTAAAATTTGGAATTCAAATTAAATGACTATACTGAAGCATAAATGACTGATGATAGAGGGTTTTTAATCCTCTTATGATGCTGAATAGAATGGTGTTGAGTTTTAGCCAGAAAGATACACGAATTAAAGGGATGGAGTTGAGAAACTTACCTCTGAAAATGAAGGTCGTGAGGATGTTAGAGAGCACCTGGGCTTGAATGAATGATCTCAATAGCTTCCTTGAGACTCAATGATGCTAACTGGATGCTTATTGGAGCTTGAATCCTCCTGAATTGCTCTATGGACCTCCCTCGATTTCAGCTTCAAGTGAACATGGAGGGTGATGATTCTCGAGTTACAGATGAGCTGCAGCCATCTGGTTAGCTTCACTATGACCTGAGGAGTGTGTCTGGATGATTGGCTTGGCTTGAAAACTCCTGAATTACTCCATGGTCCTCCAACTGCAAGTGCTCCAAATGAGAGGTGAAGGTGATGATTCTCCACGCCTAGAAGTGTTCCAGAGGTTTGGATCACTCCCAAATGCCTCCCTCAATGTGTTTGAATACTTATTTTCAAAGAGAGAGCTTTGGTTTGAAGAATCTGAGTCTTCTTGCCAAAGGACCTTTGAAAAAACTAAGTATGAAGAAAGAAAAGAGAAAGCAAGAATTCTATTGCTTTGGTGTGTTTTTTGAATGAGAATGAGGCCTCTATTTATAGGCAATTGGTTCAGTACTGATTGAGAGAGTGAGCTTGCTTAGTGGGAGAGTTTTGGTTTCTTAGCCATGAAGAAATTCAAAGAATATCCCAAGTGCAATGATGAGAATTTTGATTCCATTTGATCAATCCCCTAGCCCTCGATTTTGCTTGATCTAAGGGGACAATTCTGAGCCAGAAATAAGCTCTAATTGGTTGGTGAGAAGATTCCTTGGGTGATTCATCAATTTGCCATAAATTCAAAAATGTAATCATTACATAATCACATGTTCTTGTTTTTAGAATCTTCTTCAATTCTTATGGCATGGTGAAAATGAATGCATGGCATTGTTTCAGATATGTTATGGGTCGTGTAGCATCCATAATTGAGGTCATGTGCACAAAATTTCAAAGTTCAAAAAAGATGCATGACCTATAATTTTACTTCATGAGGCCAACTTTGAACAAGCATAACTCTTAGCTCAAATTGAATTTGGAGAAGGTTGAACACAATTTGGAAAGCCCTAAACATCTACTTCAAATCATTAGTTTATGTCTTCTTCAGAATCACTTGGGAAATTTGTGAAAAATGAGCCCAAAGTTGGATGAAAACTAGGTTAAAAACACTTAGAAAATTTCTAAGTGTTTATGACCTAAAACTTCAAAATTTTCAAAACCCTTAAATGGTTGATCTTTTGAAAAAAAGTTGTATTGTAAGATGTTGTTTTATTTTGCAAGATCTACAACTTTCATGTTGGAAGTTTTTTTAGTTGTGTAGGTGAAATTTTGAGTTCTCACCATGCCCTCAAAAACCCTAATTCCCGACTTTTTGCTCCTTGATGAATTTCTTTGAATTTCTTTGGTCAAATGACTTTGACATCCATATATTGATGATATTGATCTTTGAAAGTCATTTTTTTGACAAAAAACCTTAAAAGTCAATGATGATCCCACACAGTTGACTTTTCCTGACAAAGTGAATTTTTGGGCTTTTGTGTAGAAACAAGATCTTTTCCTCAAATGAATGATGTAAATGGATTATATTGAGGTAGTAGAGACTCTTGAATCATGTCTTGAGTTTTGGATTCATGCCCTGATTAAAAAAAAAAGTCAACTATCTTGGGGAATTAGGTCAAAAACCCTAATTGTCGACCAGATGAGAATGATGACTGTAGACTTTGAATTGAGGTGTGATGTCCAGTGGATCTTGTCATATGGGTTATTTGAAGATGATTGATGTCTTTGAATGATCCCCTGGGGCTTTTTATGGTTTCCCAAAGGTGATCCCTGATTTTAGTCCTTGATAAGGCTCAAAACCCTAGTCTGTGGATCTGAGTAATTCTGTGTTTAGATGACTGGGTGTCTTAATCAATCATAGGTGAAATAATGAAGCTCTTGAGTCTCATGATTGTGTTAGAGACTAATCCTCCTATTGATTGATCCTTTGCCTGAGTTTTCTTGTCTTTGAACACCCTCGATTGAATGTCAGGCTGCTCTGGGTACTTGCTTTGACTTGATGAAAATCCTGAAGATATGTCATCTAAGGGGGGGTCAAAAATTAGGGTATGACACATATCATCCCCAAACAAGTGGACAAGTGGAAGTGTCAAACAGGCAAATAAAGCAAATCCTAGAGAAGACAGTGAATGCCTCCCGAAAAGATTGGTCAGTAAAGTTGGATCACTACTAGAAATATGGCCTACGGCCACGCTAAATTTTTCCACAACTCAAAAACTGTGGCCACATATAGGTTTTAGCCAGAGTTTTAAAACCGTGGCCATATATTTTGAAATATTGAATCCGGAGTGTGAAAGTGTGACCTTTTCTTCATTTGCCACGGCTAACAAACTGTAGATATTTTAAGCCGCAAATAAAAACCGTGGCATTATAATTTTCACTTCAAACTGTGGTCCAAGCTCAAAAAATTATCCCCGCCAGAACTTCCCCTTTTTTTTTAAGTTTCCCTCTCCTTAATTTTTTTTTCTAATTTATTTTAAATTTAAAAAAAAAACAACAAAAATGTAAATACAATAGGTGCTTCATTCTAACCTAATTATCTCCTAAAACCAAAACCACATCCTTCTTATCTCTCGTAAAACCAAAACCCTATCTTCCACCTTCATCCTCCACCCAAAACCCCTCAGATTCTCTTCATCCCCAAAAATCTTCGCCACAATCTCCGTCGGCGACAAGCTCTCCGAATCCACCTTCTCTTTCCTTGACCCCTTCGAAGACGTCGAAACCATAACTGTTTCCGACCTCACTAAAGGAAAAAAGGCCGTCCTCTTCGCCGTCCCGGTCGCCTTCACTCCACCTGCTCCCTCACGTTCTCAGATTCGTGGAGAAATCAGCCGAGCTAAAAGTGAAAGGCGTCAAAACCATCGCGTGTATTTCCGTGAACTATGCCTTCGTGGTGAAAGCATGGAAGAAGGATTTGAAGGTGAACGATGAAGTGTTGCTTTTGTCCGACGGGAATGGCGATTTTACGAAGGCGATTGGGGTAGAGCTTGATTTGAGTGATAAGCGTGTTTAATTATGGGTTAGGTCAAGACGTTACATTTTGTTGGTGGAAGATTGGGTTGTTAAGCTTTTCAATTTTGAAAATAAATCTAACATTCTGACATGTTCTGTGTATTTTCTTATTTAAATTTTGATTATGATTCTATAGATTAAATTGTTGTTGTACATGTATAGTTGAAATGACGATTGGAGGTGTGGATCATGTTGTTGAACAAGGAGCATCCACTGGTTGGTTTTATGTGATAATTGATTTTAAGTCTAATGTTTGTAAATTAAAATGATGATGGAGTACTGTTGTCATGCTGTTGTGAAAGCAGTGCTGTATAAAGATGTAGAAATTTATGAAACCAAGAAGGTTGATGGGCTGAGAGGTAAATTGGATAAGATTGTTCTGGCTTACAGTGGTGGTTTAGACACATCGATTGTTGTCTCCTGGCTGAGGTAAAGATGTCATCTTGTTCTGTGATTCTAATCTTTATTTTATGTTGAAGTTGAGCCATGGAAATATTGATTTGTGATTCTAATCTTTATTTTATGTGCTGCATGTTTGGTTAATAAATGGTAAATTTTGTAGGGTCCAAGTGAATTGGAAGGTTTAGAAGAGAAGGCAAAGGCTATCATTGCAAAGGTATCTATACAAAGTTGTACATGCGAGAATCTATCTCATAATTTGTTCACTTTAAGTCCTCGTCTAACTTTAAATCTTAGCTTTCATATTTGGAAAAATCATAATGATCATCATTATTGAGCATGTCTTTTATGCAGCAATGGGGATCAATAGGATTCGCAATCTATTTGGGCTATAACATGTCACACTGACGTGGTATTGGCGCAATAAAAGAATCTATAACATGGAGTATATAATGCTATATTAGTATGGTGACTGATATTTTATTACAGGTGAATCGGTATTGCTAAAGCATAGCAGTGTCAAACAAGAGTATGATCAGGTCAATAGTTTTAAGGTATATTAAAATAAACTTCAATTCACATTTCAAAAATAGATTTTTAATATAAATCATTTTATTTTTCATTAATGTAAAACAAATTTTAAAAAACAAATAGAAAATCAAAACTAGCAAGCACTTTTCCTGAAATTGCATTGCCACTTTAAAGTCAGAAAGGACTCCAGCACAACATTAACGTTTTTGGTCCATTCTTATAATCTAACATTATTGGTCAATTACTTTACCAAATTTCTAGCCATGTTACACACACTGCCTCTTCTATTCAATTCTCATAATTGACTTTTCTTCACAAATACTCATTTAAAAATTGACTTATAAAGTCCTTGTTCCATTTCTACTCTAATTTTTCTTCTCTGCTCTATCATGAACTTTGGATGGGAATCTTTAATAAACATTATGTTCAAGAGAGAGGTAAGCAAATATTCTATGATATGCTATTATTTGTGGTTTGGTTTCTTAATATTAACTCCTAACTATATGTTTTAAATTCGTTAATATTATGATTTTTATTATCAGGTTTGATTGGAGAAAATAACTAGTTTTGGAAAATACGAGGACAACACATGACCTCTTCCTTTCAAGTATGGTCCTAAACAAGTATGTGTCAAGTTTATTTGTCTCTTGCCCTTCATTTGAAATGAATCAATAACTTCTCATCACCTTCACTTACTTTTGCACATCTCTCACTCTTAACTCTCAATTTTTTTAAAAAATATAATACCTCTGTTGCGTTTGATAAATATACCTTAACAAAGATAGTAGCCTGTTTTAAAATTAGTAATATTGGACTTTGAAAATGTGTTATGTTATAATCATGTGATATTGTGTTATTGAAATTTAAATATTTTGTTTGTTCTTGAATCCAAGTTAAGGTCTAGTGTAAATTGCTATGTCATCTAGTGGTGTTTTCTTCGTTAGCCTTGCACTTTAACTTGGAGGAATGTTTAGTGATTCACTTGTGTATATTGAAAGCAAAGACCAATGTCAAATTTGGAATTGAAGAGGTTGATATAGAAAGCACAAAAGAAGTTGTTAACATATAATTGGTTAAGAGCAAAGGCAAACGACTTTAATGTGAGTTGGCTATATATTTCAATTTCACAAGTGCATAATCTATACCATTAGAGCTTACTAGTTTGGATGTGAGTTGGCATAGATACATTGAAGCCTATATTTACAATAGGATATGTTGTATTAGGGACTACCTGTCACTGATTAAGAATAGTTTTAGGAATCTGTTTGTTAAATTTGCAAACAGTTTAGAGAAAATCACATAACAAGGCATTGTCTTTGATCGGAATGAGTTTGAAACTGTTCGGAACAAAAATCACACATAATACTGCTATTATCAATTATTTCTTTAGAATCTCATATTAGTTCATTGAACTAAGTCAACAGAAGCTGTGGTAATTTCTCATCATGTTCATTACTGCAGGGTCTTGCATTTAAAAAATAGGTCTCCTTAGTCCTTATAATTTAATTCTCTAATTTTTGTCTTTGATTAATGAGAAATATAATGCATTTTGGAATTTCTTTTTCAGAATGTATAGTGATTTTACAACTGTTTTGCATTGCAGTAGAAATGCCCGGGTTGCTCTTATATACGTTTTATTTGATTTTATATCCAATTATAATCGAAGAATATATCTATCTACATTAAGACATAATGTTGAACCATTTGTTTGAACATGTTGTTATTTTATTGTGTAGGTGTTCTTGGGATACTTTGATTGTACTGCTATAGCTGCGAAAAATGCTCCAAAATGGCCGGAAATTTGAGGGTAATATTGTGACTGTTGTTTGTTTACTATCCAGAAGAAAATTATCATATATGGAGTATGATTTATAACCACTTCTAGGGATGATGATTTGTTTGTAGTGTTTATATCAACTCTTTGTCACTTAAGTTTTTATATTTATTTTTGATTCAGGTTTATTAGATATATAATGTACTTAGTCAATCATATACTGATGCTATTGTCATTGATGTGCAGACAGTAAAATAATTTGTATTCATACAATTACAGTAATCAATCTTTAAATTCTTCAAAATTGGCGCAAGTGACGTGCATTTATATATATATATATATATATATATATATATATATATATATATATATATATATATATATATATATATAATGACATATTTATGTAATGAGACAGAATAAACCGCGGCAAGATTAATGGTTTAGAATGCATAACATATAACAACGGTTTTAAATATGTGGTCATAACTAAACCGTGGCTATATCTTGAACCAAAACTGTATCGTAAACGTTAAATGGAAATTGTGGCTTTACCATATAGCCACAGTTTTGCAGTCATGGCAAATACAAACCGCGGCCTTAATCAAGCTACCTAAACTGTGGCCTAAAAAAGCCACGGTTGTCCAAAAGGCGTGGTCTATACCAAAAAACCGTGGACTTTACTATAGGCCACGGCCGCATACTCCACAGTTGGATTTCCGTGGCCAAACCGTGGCCTCAACGTTACGCCACGGTTATTTTGCATATAGCCTCGGTTTCTTGGGCGTGGCAGGAGACTTTTTTTTTTTGTAGTGGATGATGCTCTATGGACGTATCGGACAGCCTTTAAAACACCAATAGGAATGTCGCCGTACCAGTTGGTTTATGGAAAAGCATGCCACCTGCCCTTAGAACTTGAACACCGTGCTTTCTGGGCAACTAAGTTGCTGAATTATGACTTAGTCAAGGCAGGTGAGTCAAGAATTCTGCAGCTACACGAGTTAGAAGAGTTTCGAAATCAGGCTTATGAGAATGCCAAAGTGTATAAGGAGCAAACTCGCAAATGGCATGACCAACGGATAGAAAAGAAAGAATTTCGGGAAGGACAATTGGTGTTGTTGTTTAATTCCAGGCTCCGACTATTCCCTGGAAAATTGAAATCTAGGTGGTCAGGACCTTTTACGGTCCACAAAGTATTCCCGCATGGAGCAGTAGAATTGAAGAATCAAGAGAGCGGAGGTATTTTCAAAGTGGATGGTCAGAGATTAAAGCCATACTATCAAGGCCAAGCAAGAGGATTGATAGAGAATGTTCACCTATCTGAATGAAAGGGTGAACCGTCGAGCCATGCGATGTTAAACGCAGCGCTTCGTGGGAGGCAACCCACGCGTTTAGTTTATTTTACTCCATTTATTTCATTATGTAATGTCTTTTGAGTGTTTGTTTCTTTTTGATTGTTTGTTTAGTGTGTGCCAGGTGGTAATTCCAGGTGGTATTATGAGAGAGACGAGGGGGACTCAGAAACATTAAAAAATTACAAGTAGAAGAGCTTGACACAGTCTGACCGTGTCATGCAACACGACCGTGTCCAAAGAGGCGTTGAAAGAAGATTTTTTCTCCAAAACAGTGGCCAGACACGGTCTGACCGTGTCCTGCGACACGGCCGTGTCAGGTGAAGCCTGGAAAATGCTATTCCTGGAAGAAAACAGAGGCACGACACGGTCCGACCGTGTCATGCAACACGACCGTGTCCTACTACGATACAATGAGCATTCACGTAATCAGCGACACGGGCTGACCGTGTGGTGCGACACGCCCGTGTCGTTCTGCGGATCAGAACTTTTGCCTTAAAATTTTCCCCAAATCAGTGGGCCCCACCACGAAAATATTCTATTTTACACTATATCTTACTCATTCCCTCTCTCTCTCATCATTCTTCTTCCTCAAAGAACCCTAAAAACTCAAACCTCCATAGCCTCCACTCCTTAAAAGCCTCACACACTCCCTCATCTCAACTCGAATTTCACTACTCCAGTTCACAAAGTTGCTCTACTATTCGTGCTCTACGAACCCACGGTAACGGATTTTTCATTGGTCAATTTTTAATTTCTGCTAGTCTTTGGCATTTTACTTGGTGCAGAAAATCAATATGCCTCCAAAACAAGGACGAAAGCGCACTTCACGCACTCAACAAGCGGCTGCACCGGTAAATGCTCATGGAATTAGTTTCTCCAAACCGGAACAAGAGGTAAGGTACTCACACCACATTCGTAGAAAGATGATACCCACTAGGTTTATGTGTAGAGACACTCTTGTTCAATTGGGACTTTCGGAAGAAGTTACTAGGTTGCTGCATACATTAGGAGTCCTAGAATTCATGCAATTTGAGACCCCCACTTTTGAAAGAATTACTCTGGAATTTTTTAGTACAGTTGAATTTGCACTGAAACCAGTTTGGGATGGGTCACACAAAATTCACACGGGCACCATGACTTTTAGGTTATTTGATACTGACCATTCTTTGACTGTGGAGGAGTTGGGTATGATACTTAATTTACCGGTGTACGGCCCTGGTACAATCCCGGAGATTTTTATTCCTGGTGAGTTTTGGAGACAAATCACAGGTGAAGAGCAGTATGAAGCAAAAGGGGCAAAAGCCTCACGGATTCAAAATCCGTATTTCAGGTATGTGCAAAAATGTTTGGTTTTCTCTCTGTTTGGCAGGGGTGACAGCACTGGCGTAGCATCCCAGGCTGAATTATACTTGATGTATTGTATGACGACACAAAGCCCTGCTAATGTCGCCGCATTTGCGGCAAACCACTTGAGGAAGATGGGGAAAGCTACTACCGGTGATATTTCTGTTGGAGGTATGATCACCCGAATTGCGAGCCATTTTGGATATGAGCCAGCGGAAGTTCCGGTAAACGGAAGACATTTGATTGATTTGCAGGCTCTCATGAGCCAAAATGTGATCCGTGTGGCAGGTAACCGGTATGCGTATCTTGTGTCTAAAAAGGTTATTATGATGCTCCCTTCTCCCGGGCGGATTTCTACTTTACAAAACCAAAACTGGGAGTATGGGATTTTTGCTGATGATTTTCAGGTAATTGATGAAGAAGCAGCCAACCAGAGCGCCACTTCCTAGAGGAGCTAGCACGAATGTATTTGCCCAGGAAGAATGGGTATGGCTGCAACAAGAGTTAGGTGACTTGAGGGCAGAACAGACCCGACAAGGAGTAGAGTTATTCCGTCAAGGTGCGGAACAAATTCGTCAGGGGGTACTCATGGACAGTATGAATCAGATGCTTCAACACATGATGTTGCAGTATCCACCACCACCTCCACCCGAGCAGTGAGTTACCTTTCTCATTTGTTCGATAACATTGGGGACAATGTATCGTTCAAGTGGGGGAGGGTTTCCTATATTTTTATTTTTTATTTTTTATTGTGCTCGTAAGTTTTTTTTAGTATGTTATTTCAATTCAAATGCTTGTGTGTTTTAATTTTATCTCTTTCTAGTTTATAATATGTGGCAAGCTGGATACTAATACCCGAAATAGGATTGAAGAGCAGTTAAGTGGATGAAAGATCACAAGTGTGGACTGGTTCCTTGGTCATTCTGGATAGTTGGTGCAGCCGAAAAAATAAGTTGGACGCAAAGTGAATGACATCGGACTGTGAGAGGAGAATGGTCTATCTTAGGAGAAAAGATGCTGCATTATGTGAAGAGTGTTCTGGATCCTGTAAACTACCCAACATGGTGAGGATACAAAAGCTAAACACAATATTATCATCATGAGAGTCTATTCAGGTATGGTTTTATCACTCCGATCTTGCATTTATTCTGTTAGAACCACACAGTATGAAAACACACACTGAGGCAATTTGTTGTTTAACCCAGAGCCTTTCTAGCCATCCCATATCATATTACCATCATCCGTTGAAACCCCCTTGAGCCATAGCCATTTGTTTGTTTAGCCCATAAATCAACCATCACCCGCATATGTGTTTAAATAGCATCATTCTACTTGTGTCACTCATGTTGCTCGATAGTTCGTAGGCTTATCCATAATACTAATGCAAAAATCCAAGTTTGGGGTATGATTCCGAAAGGCACGGCAGAGAAAAAAAAAGAGAAAAAAAAAAGAAAAAGAAAAAAAATTTGAAAAAAAATGAGCAATTACAAAAGGAAATTTGTGAGATAAATGTACCTGCCTACGTGCTTCATGAGAAATCCCAAAGAGAAAAAGATCAATTTGTGCACCATAGCTAATGAACTATCGAAAAATAAACCCCTAGTTTTTTCCTTTCCTTGTTTATCCTACCGTACCCAAGCCCCATTACAACCTAAAAGACCTCGAAAAGTGTGTGTGATCTGCGAGTGTGGAAGAAAATAGAATTCATTCAAGGTTACGAGTCGATATTGCATATGCTGTGATCTGAGTGCATAAACACTTTAACCCGAGAGATTTGGTGAGAAGTGCGCATAGTTGCAGGTGATAGAACACTCTGATATGGATGTGCAGCGGACAATTCAAATAGGAGGCCAGACTTTGATCCATAAAGGGTGGAAAGAAACTTGCGAAAAACCGGTTGTACTGTGGTAAAGGAAAATGTCAGAATGACCTTGTTGTTGATCGAAAATGTCACTTGAGGACAAGCAACGAACTAAGTTTGGGGTTGTGATTGGTCACCAATTCTGCTTATTTTCGGTCTGTTTTCGGCAGTATTTTGTTATAGTTTGCAACATGTTCGTAAGTGATTTCAATATTTTAGTTAAGTATTTAGTTATTGGGTATTTTATTTTTGTTAAGTTTATTTAATAATCCATGAGTTCTTTTGATGTCTTTTTGGTCTGGATTTGGTAGTTTGTGTGGTCTCAGGTACAATGGCCGAAAGTCGGAGTCGGAATGCATAGAGAAAAGCATTTGGAGGGGATAAAGGAGCTGACACGGTCTGGTGGTGTCATCTGACACGACCGTGTCAGGCAAGAAGGAGAGAGCGGAGTTTTTTGGCTACAAGGAGCAGGACACGGTCTGACCGTGTCATGCAACACGGCCGTGTCAGCGCGCGTGCAGAATTCAACATTTTAGCTTTTAGACTCTTTTAAGTGGAAAGGGTAGTTTGGACTTTGCCTGAGACATGAGTTCTGACCTAGGAATACAAAAAGGAGAAGAGAAGACAGAAAATAGGACTTTTTGGGGGAGATTGCAAGAAGAGAATACAGAGAAGAGAAGAGACGTAAAGACGGAGAACTTCAAAGGTGTCAACCATTGAAGATCAAAGTTTGATCATCTTGTAATGTCTTTAAACTCAATTATGTATAACTCTATTACTATGAGAGGCTAAACCCCCCAATGCTAGGGGGTGTCCCTGATTTGTCATGCTATGAATATTTATTTCTTTGGTTAATCAATCAACTATTATTTGGTTTTAAATCTCATTGTTTGTGAAGAGTATTAGTTTAATGTTACGGGAACGTGAATTAACTTGATTAACACTATAATACCGAAAGGATGTGTTAATGTTTCACCAACAATGATATTGTGGAGATTATACCTAGGACTAGGATTATCTTTCAATAACTAGTATAATTCTTGTTAAGGATTGCTTAATCACTTTATCAATTGTCAACGGAAGTGTAATTGATGATTTAGGTTAAAGGTTTTCTATTAAGGAATTAAAGAAGACATTCTTGAGAATCAGTGGTTTATCTAAATGAACGTGTTGAGTGATCAAAGAATAAGATTCGTAATTTGGCAAATCATACACTGACCTAGCATATTTTACCAACCAAAAGTCAACCTTTTTTATTTGCTTTAATTTAATTTACCGTTAAGAGATTGAATCATCAACCCAACTATTGTTTTGTTCAATTGACGATATCTTTGATTTCATATTTCCTACGCAGTCCTTGAGATTCGATACTCTGGGATAATCCCATTATTACTACTCGGCGAAAATAGTACACTTGCTATTTTCCCGATCACCTAACATACTAACTAATGGGCTTTTTCCACAAGGCCCATTACACAAGCCAACTTAATAAGCAAGCCAACTTAACAAATTAGGGTTTAAACACTAAAACCTAATTTAACATGCTAACAACCCTAGCATCTTCGACACAAGCATGTGAACAACCCTAGCATCTTCGACACAAGCATGTGAACAACCTTCGACTTCATGCTTAACCCTGTCGAACCAAGAAGCTACCCTTCGGCCATACTAAAGTTCGATCCAATATCTCACAACTTTCATGAATATAATTGTATATTTAAATATAAGTACTTATAATATAATTATTAGTTATACTACAAATATAATTAACGTACTTTTTTTAATAAGCAATTTGTACCTAGCGGGTTTCGAACCTGAGCCCTTAAGAGGAGCACACTCTCAGGACCCAAGCGTTTCACCGCTAGATCACACACTCGCACACAAATATATTGTAACACCCTTCTAAACCCCACGGAAATTAATAAAATAATTCAGAGTAAAACATGAAAACAAGGGTGCCACAATTCCAATTAAAACAAATTTATCACAAATTCATTGTCATGCTTTCACTAAGGAACAATTCATCATAATACATAAACATCTCATGTTAACACAGCGGAAATTCGCCATACGGATAAGCATAACATCATCTATGCAATATCCCACAGAATTAATACAATAACAAAACGATAGAGTATCATCATAAACTCTAAGCTATTGTTTCCCCAGTGTTACAATATCAGAGCATGACACCGACGCTATACTAAACGAACTGGCTCATGAGCTAATCCTCACCGAGCCAAAAGCCGCTATCCTCAATCTGAAAATATCAACAGTAAGGGTGAGTCTCATTCATAATTAAAAAATGTTATCGAATCATAAACAATAACACATCATAGTCACATTATTCACCCAATTTCATTATATTCAGATTGTCAGGAAGTACTCATCAACACACAACAACAATTAGAATACATTACCAAAAGACAACACCATAATTCATCCAAACAAATCATAACAGTTACACCATCATCACATATTATAACATTGGACAATCTTCCATTCATGTTATAATCATACAAGTAACCTAATGCAAATGCAACTATATGCATGTGGTACCAAACATGGGATAACCCATCTCACCGATCCACCACCATAAAGATTCGGCTACTTCTCTCACCTGTTATACCCCAAAATTTGCCCGCATCTTTTTTCAAGAAAGCTCCAATATGAAAATTAAGAGTCTCATATAGTCATGGATTTTTATTTCAACAAATATCCTGACATATGAAATACTTAGTTTTTAGAATTTTTCTTATACAGTAATTTGGCTTGCAGTTGAATTTATTCTTACGCAAACGCCAAATACTGTTTATTACTTCACACATGCTATTTATTTATTTACAGATAAATAGTACTGACACAATTGGTACAGAGTTAAATCTTTTTGCAGGCGCAGAATCAGGAAACTCTGGTAATAAGTAGATTATTATTATCTATTGTTTCCCACTAATTTTTGTACTATATTCCATTATTTTCAAAAATCTTTTCAAATCTCTTTTTCAAAAATCAAATCCTAACTTTATTCTCTACATCTCTCTTTTTCCCAACACTATCATACACTTTCTCTCAAATCTTACTTCCACTCAAATTTTCCTTTTGTACGGAATCACATCATTCCCCAACGTCTCTATCCTTCTTTCCACTCTATAAATACCTCTCATTTTTTCATAAAAATCTCACATCAAATTCTAATTCATCTCTAAAATTTCTACTTCATAATCCATCCTTTCTTCTTTCCCGACAAAATGGCGAAGCGGTGGGAAACGTGTTTTCTTATAGTCATCACCATTGCTACGGTGATCATGTCTTTCTTCTGTCTGCATAGCCCGGAACACTGTGGACCTGGGATGCTTATGCTCCCAATCATCTACATGTTACTATTTGTAGCATGGGTTATCAATCGTCATTTTTAAAATTTGCCGTATTTCTTATTTCTTAAATGTACCGTTTATTCGTCGTACTGTTCAATATAGTATGTAATATTTGTACTGTCAGTATTAAATGTTGTACTATCTGTCATAATATTGCTTAATTACTCAGATAATATTTTGTGTGTTTTTCTGCCAGTCAAATATTCATTTTTCTGTGCATTAAATGATTTTCAGGGTTATTATCGGTAATTTTGCCCGCATACAGTAAATATTAGTTATTTATTATGTCTGTTTTTTTTAACAAGTCATGTGAATAAACTTTCATTTTTCACATAAAACAAAAAACAACAAAAAAAGAAAATTAACTTTGACTGTTGATTTTTCATTCTAACTGCTACGTCAATACCTGAACAGTCAGTTGACAGCCAAACTGCTGGCAGTACAATTCTCAGTGTTTTGTACCATCAATCAAATCAATCTTTCACAATTCAAAATTCCAAGATTTTTGTTCTAGAAGTCTTCGGAATATCACGCGATTAGCAGAGACTCAACACTGCACAAAAATCAGGTACGCTTAATTGTCTCCTACACAAACAGTCCCTGACTAGGGTTTTCTTGTTTTTACAGGAGAAACAAGCTTTTGAGACCTCAAATGGATTTCATGCACATCCATATATCTCAAAGTACCATCATACAAATTTTCAAACTTCAATTCACTCAGACGCACCGTCAGCAGCTCAAACAGTCAACAGACGACCCGTTTGACCAAAAAAGTCAACAGACTGTCAAAAATGAAATTTTTTGTCAAAGTCCATATTTTGTCAAAGGATTCATCATTTGATCATTGGATGATCATAATTCATTAAGGAAAGATCAAAAATCAACAAAACCCTAAGATTCAAAATTAGGGTTTTTGCCTGAAAAGTCAACTCAACTTTGACTGGTCATAACTCTCTCATCCTTCATCCAAAAAATTCAAACACAAATCACATTTGCACCTCTTAAGGTAATCCCTTCTCATTCTTTTCAAAATCAAAAGTCAAAATTCTACTGTTTCGAGTACAAAATCGAACCTTTTGTTTGTATCCGGTGAAAGGATAGATTTTTAAAGGAAATAGGATAAAGACCTTACAACTCAGGGTAGACCTCCTAGTTTGCTTGCTCAAATCAAAACAAACAAAATTCTCATACACTGTTGTTTTTTTAAAACTTTCCAAAAAGACAATATTTTGTATACATCCAAACACGGATCATTACAAAGTTAACGTTCTTTTCAAAACATCTTTCGAACGATAAACAAACATTTTGTATACATCCACACAAGGATCATTACAAAATTCAATTTACAAAGGTATTTGAAACCACATATGAGCATTCTAAAGCAATTGAAAAGTGATCGAAAAACAAGTGAGCTAAGCAAACTTAAGAGCCCATGGATAACCATGGATACAAAGGGTGCTAACACCTTCCCTTTGTATAACCTACCCCCTTACCCAGAATTTCTTAAAGGTCTTTTTTCTGTTTCTTTTATAAACCTTTCCTTAATTGGATAAAATAAAAGGTCGGTGGCGACTCTGTGAATTTTCAAAAATGCGAAAGCATAAGCGATAAAAAAGAGTCAGTTCACGTATCTCTCCCGCTCAGAGGTATGGCCCGAAAAAACGGAGGTCCACAGAACTGGCAACTCTGCTGGGGAGATACTTTCAAAAACAAAATGTTTTCAAAAGGGGTTACCTTAAGAGAATAGATCACTTCGATGTTTTCAATTGATTGACTTGATTGCTCTATTTTTTCAAAGGTTTATTTGGGTATTTTGCTTGTGTGAAAGATTCTAACCTGAATCTCGAGATACCCTAAGTATATGACAATAGACCAAGGAAACTGTACGGCATGTACCGATACGGTTAATCTGGTAGTCATCGTTAGTGCGATACTTTGGTTTATACTGATGTCCCTTGAAAACGATCAAGGAGTATATTAGGCTTCCGAAATGTCATTAAACACTAATTTGTCTTAGAACCTTTTTAGTTGAACTTGACTTGTGGCCTATTAAGTGGCTAGCTTTGAAATTGATCGAAGTTAGTTATCCTCGAGGAATATTTTGATCGGCCGCTCGAGCGCCGTATTGAGATGTTACTTCCAAGGATCATAGAACCCAAATACTATTCTAGGACAGGTTTTAACCAACTCAACTTCAGTGGGGAGGGTATCACCTATCAGCTCCATGCAAGCCTTTAAACCTAAGGCTATTGTTTGATTTGTTTTTGTGTGCCACATGTTTGCATCATAAGCATATCATTTTCTCACAAAACACTTCAAGGATCAAAGAGTTTACCTTTGTTTTTGCAGGTAATGGCTCCCGCCACCCGAGATTACATCCGAATCAACATCTCAACGGTACCATCTGAGCTAAAAGACTTAGTGTCAGAATTCCCCAGGAATGTTCAATTCACCGAAAGGCATGGTCACCTACTCCATTTGGTTACCTCAAAATTTGAAGAAGACATGATACGGGTCCTGTTCCAGTTCTTTGACCCAGAACATCATTGCTTTACCTTTCCTGATTACCAGTTGGTACCCACTTTGGAAGAATTCTCTGAACTAATTGGATTGCCTGTTCGAAATCAATTACCTTTCACTGGTTTAGAAAGGATTCCAAAACCTGAAGTCATTGCTGCTGCTTTACATCTGCGAAAATCAGAAATCGAGTCCAATTGGGAAACAAAGAGTGGAGTTAAGGGTTTGCTTGCCAAGTTCTTGTTGGAAAAGGCTCGACTACTGCTAGAAAACAAAAGTTATCCAGCTTTTGAGGAAGTTATGGCACTTTTGATCTATGGGTTGGTTTTATTCCCTAATCCCGACCAGTTCATAAGTGTACACATCATCAACCTTTTCCTAATCCGTAACCCGGTACAAACATTGCTGGGAGACATTCTACATTCTCTACACACTCGTACCATGAAGAAACGAGGAACTCTCATGTGCTGTATACCACTACTGGCTAGGTGGTTTACATTTCATCTTCCCCGATCAGTGTTGAGAAATGAACAAAGAATGCAATGGTCTCGCAGGATTATGTCTTTGTCTCATTCAGATATCCAGTGGAACAACTTCTTTCAAAGAGACATTACTATCATTGATCATTGTGGAGAGTACCCTAATGTGCCACTCCTTGGCATCAAAGGAGGCATCACTTACAATCCCTCTTTAGCTCTACGCCAATTCGGATATGCAAGGAGCAACGGTCCTCATGACATGATTATCCGTGGCATTGTGTTTGATTACGAGAATGATTCTCATAGACACCGACGAAGGTTCATACATGCATGGGACAGTGTCTATAGAATAGAAAGCAAAACTTTGGGGCAATGGAATTCTATCCCTATGGAACCTTACCTCAGATGGGTCCGCACTCATGCTCAGAAACTCATTATGCCATATCCCGCTATTCTACCTGTGACTATTGAACCAGAGGTCGAAGGATACGAACCTCAAGTTATTCTACACCCGGATATGCCAACTGACCTAGAAGAGTTGCAAAAATCTTGGGTTCAACTAAAAGAGGAAAGAGACACCTTCAAAGCACACTGTCAAGACTATGAGAGAAGAATATTG